>NC_056727.1:18088429-18303429 GCF_019279795.1 Protopterus annectens | reverse complement strand
AGGTGTGCCCATAGCTTAGCCTTTTCGAAACCGGCCAATTACAGAAAAGTGCGGGAATCTGGCTCTACTTAAACTGAAGAGGTGGGCATACGGCTCATAACTGGTTGTAGCATCCCCCTGCAGGCAGAATGGCTGGAGTGGGAGAAGGCACTCACTTTAGACTGCAGCGCTGGGGCATCCAGGAGTCCAAATTCATGGTATGGCTCCTGGTAAAGCACCATGACAGGATACTACTGCAGGGCCAGTACTAGGGTTTGCAGTACAAAATGGAGTCCTGGGACAGTCTCGCCCATGATCTCACTAGCGCCACAGGTATCCCCTGGACTGGTGAGCAGGTCAGGCACCATCATGCAGACCTGAAGCGGCGGAGGGGGGATGTCCTGGAGCAATGGATCCAGGAAGCAAGGCAGATGCAGAATTGAGTAAGTACTCCTTCCACTACATAGTTAATAATTGCCTAGCTTGTGTATACTATGGATAGGTATGGCTAAATATCACTATACTACTCTGACAGCTGCAGATGAGTGTGCTGCAAACCAGCAAGCCTATGATGCTAGGCTGCAAAGGATGTGTCGTGAGGCAGGTTAGTAAATAGCCTGCATGTAGTCATAACAAATAAATGTAAGAGCCTCAGAAAGTGTTGTACCCATATACAGAATCGTGTAATATGCTACGAATAAAGGTGTAACCCCTGCATTGCTTCTGTTTACTCTGCAGTCATATGCTGTTGTACTGTTGCAGTTATTAAATAGTACTGTTGTAGTAATCAGTGTTACCCACACTGTGGTATGCAGATAAAATGTGTATGAAGTGCTGTATAACAATGTCGGAAGTGCAAACAGGTCAGTCATATTAGACGAAATACATTGCAAATCCTCACAACAATTGCCTGATAGCATAGTGTACAGTGATCTTAACTGTAATGATTTGTCACAGACATCAGGGCTTTGGATCCCACAAGCGCCAGTGAGTTGTATGCGTAATCATTCCACACAACTGCACACAGTTTGTTAGAATGTTCAGTGAGAAAGCGTATGTATATATACACTTAACAACTGTACAGAATATGCTAGAATGCTCAAATAGAAAGTGATATGCATATTTATACCCCTCAACTGTTCCAATCTGCCCAGTATGTCCTGATAAATGGCCCACATCACCTGCCTTTTGCCCTGTTCTCCTGATAAATTAGTGTGATGATCCAAGAAATGGCGGCAGCAGTGAATGACATATAATTGAAAGTCAGACTTGTACATAGTCAGAGAATGTACATGCAAACATATCTGTCATCCCAGCATCTCACCCAAAGTGTATGACAGCAGTCATCAGTCTCAAAACATGTTGCATTAACACCTGCATCTTGTCAAGCCTGTACGTAAGACACAGGTCCCGTACATACTAATCTACAAACATACTACTGTACAATATAACGCCATTGGGTAGTGTAATAATACATTTAAGGGACAGACCACTGCAGTGACTATGAATGTTGTGAAAACTACAAGGATTTATTAGTTGTTAATTGAACTCTCTCTCTCACCCCTACCATATGTGCAAAAATAACCGATTTACACAACTCATTTGGTATGTCTGCACTCCTAACCTTTGTTGGGACATATGTCATATTGGTTTATAAATATTCAAATCTGTTTCTATGCATGTACCATGTTAAAATACTCCCATATTAGTGTCCTGTTGCCATCAATGAAACCTGCATGTTGTTGTAATGGCCACTGTTTACCCATATATGCATGTGTTCTGCCTGCTCTGCAACTATGTTATATCTGGTGCCCTGGGTAATGGGAATACCTATGCATGCTGTTATAACTAATCGTGAATGCTGTTGATTATTACTAACCCATATCTGCCTTAAACATGCTACAACATAGCTCATATGGGAAGGCCGGTCCCAGTGGACCCACCTGTCCCACCTCAGCTGGTCATGGCACCGGGCATCAGCACATCTGGGGCCCAGCCTGGGACCTCCTCATCCATTGGCCCTGCACCACCTTTGAGTGGAACTGCCACAAGGGATGGGGCTTGGCCCCACCCCTGGGAGTGGGAGCAGATAGGAACCTGTCACCTGTGGTACGGTCCGGACAGTGGTGCATAGGGAGCTCAACAGGGAATTTTGAGACCGCCTATGCCAGCTTGAGGGCTGAGTGGCGCAACTAGAGGGTGAGCCTGCCTCTCCTACACAGCCCCCAGCACAGCCACCTTCTGAGCTGTGAAGGTGCAGTGGTGACTGCCCATGGGTGGGACCTCAGTCCCACTGCATCCATTTGTGAGCTCATGGGCTTGTGGCTTCCAAACACCCCTCCCCGTCCAAGGTGTTCCCCCCATGTGTCATATTCCGCCCCTGTACATGCCTTGTTTGTCTTGTCTGGCATCCTACCCAACCTATCTTCCCTAATCATACCTACTCTCCTTCCCCAACATTCAACTCTCACCTAAAATAAAATAAAAAAGGGCAATCTGTTCCTGCAAATAAAGCACGCCCCATACATAGCTGTCCATTTCACACACATGTCCACTGGACACATGTAAACATTTCTAATTGGCATCACAGTATACTATTGTTGTCCTCACCCCTCTCTCAGGGGTGAGTGTCCAAATGTACCGCCAAATTTATTGCATATGCACAGCCATTGCTGTAGAAGAAATGCACAGCTATGGACCTTCCCCTACACCCTTCATGCACATCCCTAGCTACATTGCCTACTGTCCTTCCAACTTTGTGCCCCTTTTTCACCACTTTCCTATCACCCCTTTTTTCTTTTCTTTTAAAGAAATTAGTGCGGGTGTAAGCAGGAGTAAGCACTTTTAAGCAGCAGTGAGCGGGTTTCAGCCTGTTTGAGCAGGGGTAACCACTGCCTACACAGGTTAAGCAATCAAGGAGGTAACAGAGTGTAAGGAACTTTAACCAAAAGTAACCACTGCTTACCATCACGCACACCCACTCACAACTGCTTAAAAGTGCCTTAGTCACTCCATATCCAATGGCCCTTGTTCTGCCCAGCAACAAATTAAACGGCCTCTACAAGGCTCGAAACCAGGACCCTGCACACCACAGCCAGTGTGATTTACCACTAAGCCATGGTAGATATACAGACGTCGGATGTTATCACAAACATATCATCCAGCACAGTCATTCAACAGTATAGGAAATGTATTCCATCATGTAGATGTACGTGCATGTGTTTATGTCCAGATATAGATACATACATATATATAGATATATATATAGAGATATATCAAGAACATACCATGTGACAACAAAGCATTAAAAAAGAATGAAAAGGGAAACACCTGCAACTCCTGTATTATGTAGTGGCATTGTCCTATGTAATATCAAGACTCCCTCAGACAGATATGTGTCATTAATACACGCAAACATTTGTAAATTGGCCAAATACATTACTTTGTGCATTTTATTTACATTAACAAAACAGTTCCTGTGCAGTCATGATGTGAGAACAGTACTCTTGCAAGATGCTGTGTGTGACATCATCGTCATTAAAAAGTTAAATGGGGTAACCATAGAGGGACCGGTAGTGTTGGGTGTACAATTGGGTCATCTGCATCATGTGTACCTGGAACGTTAGGAGTCATGTGCATACCAGGATCATGTGCCTGAGAGACGGGTGAGGACAACAGTAGTATGTTGTGATGCAAATTAAAAAGGTTACATGTGTCCAGTGGACATGTGTGTGAAATGAACAGCTATGTATGGGGCAAATTTTGTTCTGGGAACAGATTGGCCTTTTGTTTCCATTTTCTTAAGGTGAGAGTGGGATGTTGGGGAAGGAGAGTAGGTATGCTTGTGGAGGATAGGTTGGATAGGATGGCAGACAAGACAGCATACAGCAGCGGTATATGACAAGTGGGGGGGATACTCCTTGGAAGGGGAGGGGTGTTCGGCAGTCACAAGCCCATGAGCCCCCAAATGAAAACAGTGGGACAGAGGTCCTCAACCATGGCCAGCCACCACTGCACCTTCACAGCTACAAGGGTGGCTATGCTGGGCGCTATCTAGGAGGGGTAGGCTCACCCTCTAAATGTGACACTCTGCCCTTGAGCTGGCCTATCTGGCCTTGAAACCCCTTAATGGGCCCCCTATGCACCACGTCCTGGACTGTACGATGGCTGGCAAGTTGCTGTCTGGACCTGCTACTGGGGGTCCATCCTCAGGGGGGGGTCCATCCTCAGTGGCAGTTCCACCAGAAGGTGGTGCAGAGCCAACAGAGTTGGAGGTCCAAGGCTGGGGCCCAGACATGCTGCTGCCTGGTGTCATGGCCAGCTGAAGTGGGACAGGTGGTTCAGCAGGGACCTTTGATCCCATACAGCCTGTGGTGTTGCAGTTTTAACACAGATATGGCTTAGTAATAGTCAACAGCATTCAGGATTACTTATAACAGCATGCACAGATATGACCATCAACCCAACACAACAGATGTCATACATTTGCAGAGGGAGCACAACATATGCCTATATACTACATAACATCTGTACAAAGCGTAGATGACTTGTGATGGCAGCTATGAACAGTGACCCATTACTGGCATGTCACTGTGATAACCTCAGACAGTGACTATTATACCACTGTTTCATGTGACGTATGTCCAATCAGAGATGTGATGGCAGTAACTCTCATCACTATCACCATGTACTGACTGCAATCCTCACACTATGCTTCTGCAGTTCACAGATGTGTGTTCTGTGAGTACCATAAGAAACAAATGGTTCCACACACTGACCAATTCACAGATGACCCTACAGATAGAAGTCTCCTCACAAACAGAGCACTGTCTTGTCAGTAATTAAAACATGCAGACTAGCCATTACCACACACAACCTGTTAAATTGGCAGTAGTCTCAATGAAGCATAGCTACACTTACATGCTGTAGTCATGTCTATCACATCACCTTCCTGTCTTTGGGCTATTTTCCATTGTGTATGTTGTTTGAGGAATATCCAGATATCATCTGTGATGCTGTTTACCAAACACCAGATCCAGGTTCCACTCACAGCGACTGTCATGGGCAAACACTGACATGTTGTTCCTAGATATTGTACTGTGCTTCCATGCAACTGGCTATGGGAATGTCACCACAGCTGTTCCACATGCAATCAGCTAGAGGAAGACTGCAATAGGTGCAGAGGCCATCAACTGATCATGACCATAACTTACAAAACTCAAGCTGCTGCTGAGCAGGTGTACAACTCCACATCCACCAGAAAGTGTGTGGGAGGGACAGACAAAGGCAAAGTACATCAGAGAAGGGCTGGGAGACCAAAACCTAAGCATCATCTGGCACACACCTACCAGTACAGGGGTTCAAACCCCTGAATGACTAGTGATTACAATTACAAGTGCATGCAGTTACTCCATGTGCCTCATAGCTGACATGTTTGTGTGCTGTAAGAACATATATGTGTGCTGGTGAGCAACATCTGCAACAGTGATATAGTAGACATACATTAGGTGTAGCACACATGGCTGTCCACATGAACAGATGTCATTGTCAACACAACCACACTGTCTAAGAGACTCAGACACATTAGCAAACTTTGGCAGGCTCACAAATACACTTCCTAACTACTATGTTTGCCACACCGCAGTAATGCACAGGTATTACATGCACCGCAAGGGATATCCTGAAGTTCTATGGGCTAGGGCATGTGAACATGTCTGAAATCAGTCAGTATGCCAATGGGAGTTATATTACGTGTGACTGTGATTGGGAGCATCATACCCCACACGCAGACACAAGGTGCCAGTACTGACATGCATGTGTACATTGCTTCATGGGTGTGTAGTGATTACATGTGCAAAATGGCTGTACAAGGCTGGGTGAGGGGTAATCTTTGGCGTCAGGCCACCTGACAATGGTCTGCAGTGTGGTTCAGGGGTGTAGTGTCTGTAATGTCCCACACAGATGGGTATTGTATGACCTGTCCTGTCATCCTGGTTACCATTGTGTGGGGCCATTGCTTTGCAATACATGCCATGTCTGTGTTTTATAGTCCTTGACATGGACAATGCCTGGGATGTGCATGTCACACAATAATGTACAGTGACATGTTTATGTGTACCTGGTTTGCCTGGCACATGTTGTGTACACTGACTGTTATCATCAGATTTGCCAATACTGGCCTGGTGTGGCAGGACCTGCTAATAGACAGCAGGGTGACCCTGCACTTGTAATGATAGCATGATACAGGTATTCCCTGGTGTCAGTGGCATCTGTCCATACAGTGCATGTGTGTAAGGCATGGTATGTCCATTGTGGATCACATTCGATGGCACCACATATGTTGCAGGCGTCAAGTAGAGAACATTGTAAAGGCATATTATCTGCAATTATGTGCCTATTGTATTGTTGGACAGGGTGCCATGCTCTCTGCAGCCCACTGCAATAACACCATGCCTACTATCTGTCAACAATGTGCAGGGTACTAGCAACATAGCGGGATATTCTAGGCAAGTGTGTTTGTGTATGACACATGGGTTCAGACCATATTCTGGGTAATAGTAGGGTTGCTTACTGTGTTCACCAGGCCTTTTGCCAGATGTAGAGGTATGGCTTGCCAACTCAGTCTCTTGGCTGATTGAATTCTGTAAACCTTGTGAGGTGGACATTGTGACATATAATATGGCCACCATATAGGAAAACTATAAAACCCACTCCTCAACATGTCCAGTGTTTAGACATTCACAGCCACCTCCACACAGGCTCTGACTGTCAAACACACACACACACACCTGCCATGTCTTGGAATAGAACTCCTACCTAACTAGTTTATCACACTACAGCATTATGCAGTTATAGCATGCACTATGGAGATTACTGGGCTACTCCATCCTCAACAGTGTATTTCACAAAGAATAACATCAGCAGGTTTACCAAAGTAGGGCATTTCATATTTCCTGCAAGTGAGTAGCCCAAAATGCATTGCTCACAAAACAGACAGTGGGACAACAACATGTCCACAACTGACATGTGGGTATAGAACCCATGACCAAGATCTATATCACACTAATGCATGAAGATGTTATAGGATGCACAACAAGGATTACTAGGGAACTTGTTCCCTAGAGGTGTATTTTACAAGGTATGACAGCAGGAGTACCATAGTAGGGCATTGTAAATGTCCTGCAAGTGAGTAGGGTATAATGCATTGCTCCCTACACAGACATTGAAACACACAGAAAACATACATAACTGCCATGATTGTGGATGGATCCCTACCAAAGTTCTAAATCACACTCCAGTGGTACGCAGTTACAGGACACACTACAAAGGTGAGTATGTGAATTGTAATGAGTGTGCGAACTCTAAAAAGCATTGTTTCCTTCTCAGGCAGTCACACACACACACTTGGCATGTCTGGGATTAGAACACTTACCCAACTAGTTTATCACATTACAGCATTATGCAGTTACAGGATGTGCTACAGGGATTACTGTGTTACAGCAGTCCCAGAGGTTGATTTCTAGGTCAGTGACATCAGCAGGATTGTCAAAGGTGAGTATGTGAATGGTAAGGAGTGTGTGTACTCTAAAAAGCATTGTTCCCTTCTCAGGCAGACAGACACACACAGTTAACATGTCTGGGATTAGAACACCTACCAAACTAGTTTATCACACTACAGCATTATGCAGTTACAGGACATGCTACAAAGATTAGTGGGGTACAGCAGTCCCAGAGGTGTATTTCTAGGTGGGTGACATCAGCAGGATTGCCAAAGAAAGGCATTTCAGGTGTACTGCGAGTTGTACATGTCTTGTACCTGTGTGTACCCACTTCTTACTGTCACAAAAACACATTTACACCTGCTTACAACTGCATAACTGCATCATATTCAGTCCTTAATGACATTATCAACAAGCCTTGAACTCCAGACCATGCACACCGAGGTCACTGGACTTACCACTAAGCCATCTGGGTTGTATACAAGTTTCATGTTTTTTATAATACACATCTTACTACAGGTATTCCACAGTACTGAAAACAAATGAGACAGTCACTTTATGTACATATGTACAGTACCCTTGAATATACTGTACTGTACTCTGTAAAACAACATAGACAAGTCTACATCTGTACAACTGTCATAACTAAATACATATATGCACCTATGGGATGTGTATACACACACACACACACACACACACACACACACACATATATATATATATATATATGCATGCATATACAAAGATATAGCATATATGTATATATATATATATATATATATATATATATATATATATATATATATATATATATATATATATGTGTATACATACATATACACACACACACACGTCTGAACACCCTTTGTGACACAGAAGGGATCCAAAGGAACTGACATGTACACAAAACAGAGGCATTTCTTGTTTTATAACATTTAAATTGTAATCAGTTCTCCAGAGAAGGTATGGTTGTTGTGTAGGTGGAGTTTGGGGTGGGGAATGATGGCTAAGGAAATATACCCTGGGGATTGTGGAGTTTGGGTGGGGAAATGATGGGTATGGACATACACCCCGGTGACCACTTCTGTGTCACTGCTTGACAGTGGCACAGGAAAACAACATACCCAACTGGAGTCGTTCTTGAATGTCTATTCTTTTCTATTCCTAACTATGTAATACTTTGTAGACTGCACTCATCACAGAT
The DNA here is from genome assembly GCF_019279795.1 of Protopterus annectens. Lineage (NCBI taxonomy): Eukaryota > Metazoa > Chordata > Ceratodontiformes > Protopteridae > Protopterus > Protopterus annectens. Next base: position 18,294,744 of record NC_056727.1, on the reverse strand, counting down.
GACTACCATGGTGTGCAGCATGTTAAAAGACATAACACATGTGTATGCCTGGCTACAGGGTAGTCACACATGCCTACAAACACACACATACTTGCCAGTGTTGTGCATACACGTCTTGCCTATGTAAAGGTAACTAGTAGAGCGGTATGCAGTTGGGGTATGTGCCACAGACACTATACAATTGCACTTACTCTGATTCTGCTTCTGAGCTGGGTGACATCACAGGACTGATTACTTGCAGTGGGGTGGGGGGAAAAGGGTAGTTTAGCAGATGACAAGGATAAAGGCCAGTGCAAAAGGTGGTTTCTCTTTGGAAAGCAGCAAAACCCACTGTCATGACAGGATGCAGACACAAATACACACACACACAGCCACACTCAGCCATTTGCTGACACACACACACACACACACACACACACACACACACACACACACACACACACACACACACACACACAGTTGCCAGTGGTGGGATCAGAACTCCTGCCTATCTACAGATCACTATTACAGTACTACACAGTTACAAGACGTGCCACTGAGATTACACATTTCAAGGCAGTCAGAATGCCTTAAGAGTGAGGACAGCAACAGTGATACTGACAGTTAAGATATACATAGCTGTAAACCTGTTATTTTAAAGTAGGAGTCCATTGCAACCTGTATGCACAAACATGACACATCATCTGCAGGTAAGACATAGGTAGGCCTGAGAGGTATAGTTGTAGCACAACATGCCCTGAACTGGAGTATGCCCATCTGTGGAATGGACAACTACTATCACTATACAGGGTTACAGTGGCCATGCTCATACACATAGAATCACATGACTTGTTTGGATGCATTGACTCCAATTACACAAGTTGGCAGTGGGTACGCTCATACACTCAGTAGCACAGGGCTGTTTGGGATGCACTCCGATTCTAACCACGGAAAGCCACAGTGTGCATGCTCATACACTTACATGTACTAAACACGTTGTAATGGACCCCTATTGTAAACACACATGTTTACAGCTATGTACATCTTAACTGTCAGTATATATGCACATCATACAGGTTTACTACCAGATACCTGTATGTGGCCTGTAAATGATATATCTGTGTCTGTGCTGTGTGATGCAAATGCATACATGTACATGAAGTACTGACACATATATGTGAAGTATACATAATTATGCATGTGTGGAAGTGACAGACAATAGGTTAACTGGGACACAGAGGTGGATGCTAACTACAGCATGTGTCATACACATTGCTGCCCTGAAAAGCATACAATGATAGGTTGTGGACAGTGGCATTATATTTGGAACAGTGGCATATGCAAGCATATGTGAGCCCCATTGTCTAATGGTACTGAGGTGCAGGTGTCAAGATGACCTCTCCCAGCTGTGTTAGTAGTTGTCATTATTAGCAGGACCGCTACACTAAGTATATCTGACATTGGTCATATACACAACATCTGCTGGTGTCTGTCACCTTAGATGTAGCATTTGATGCCAACCACATTACTGCCACTCACAGTCATGTCATGGTATGAGTGGCAACTGCTTGACCAAAACAATGAGCCAATGTCCTATTATAATTATGAGGTTGTCCAGTGTCTGTCATTTCCGGATATCATGACTGAAAGACAAGCCTTTGTCACACAGCACACGCATCCATGATTCAAGGGAGTGTGAAAAATACCTAGGTCGCATTTACCCATATAGTGGCATTCCAAGGCAAAAGTCCTAAACACAGAAGTAACACACTGACACCTACAAGACAATTGCATTGGATGCTTATGCTAACCAGTGCTAGATGTGTGGCTTTCATAATCCATTTGCTCAATGTAGAACCTACAATGGGGAATACTGACATCTGTGCAGTGAGGAACACCTGTCTGAAGGCTCTGTAGTGCACAATTGCACTACCACCATATAACTCAGATTGAGACATGTGGGCCATAACACTGGTACTGACCTTTCCAGGTGGTGGTCTCCACATATTCATAAAGGCTACTCACAAGTAAAGACCACTACTCTGAAATAAGTCATTGCAGATGAGTTAGATACAGGTGACCGTGGCAAAAGCTGCATTTCAGGGTGTAACCTCATACATCCACCACCATGTCCTCAGACTACCAACACACAACAACACACATCAAATAACATTCGATTGGTGGACTGTACCTAGCCCTACATCAACTGTGCAAAGTACCCATGTACTGCCGCAGTTGCATAATGTGTTATGCAATGCAATTATACTACTGTTTGTAACCAGGTCAGTTGTACACATACCAGGGTCCCTCGGATGTTGTCAGCAATAACACAGTTGAATGTTGCTGTACACCAGTAAACAACACCCTCATGGTTGGATATGACCTAAATCTACCTGTCCTGGATATGTACATCCCAAACTCATACAACATAAATGAAAATACCATAGCTGTTTTTGTCCTTTCTACATACAGGTGGCTACATTCATTACACACATGCACATGGCAGATAGGTCCATGGCTGCTGAATAATAACAGTACATAAGGGTTGATATCTATGTTGACAGAGGTACTATTCTCTCTCTACTGGTCACCCATGACACCTATCATATCATACAACAACCCATGTGGCATGTATGTCATTAGACCTGTCCACCTAATGCAATGCCTACAAACATACCCAAATAACTGGATCATAGGACCTACACACATGGCCTGTATTGACAGACTCAGGGAAATACAGCTATGCTCTGTATGTTCCTGAGAAGTTACAGGTGATATGTCCATGACATGTACAGCCATATGTGCCCACAGCTCCTACATATACCCCATGTCAACAATTGCAAGCCATGCATGCTGTGTGCTGTCTGGACATTAACCTTATGAACACAATAGCCAGAATGTACTGGGGTGAGATGTTTACAATACTCAGACCTCACACATGCTTGAATGAGTGCAATGCCTAGCTCAAACAGAGCACATTGCTGGCACTCTTCCAGTAATCATGAGGTGTGTGTGGCATATATGAAGTGCTCACTGTTGACCATTACAGTGCCCTGGCTTTACAGTGGAACTGTCAAGTAACAGTTTGTGAGATCATGACATTGAATATTGCTGTGTGTGTGTCTTGCTGATATGTGCTGTTTGCATGAATGTACACTTGGCTTCTCAGTGAAGGTGGTTGTGTGTCCTACCAGTACATGAGTACAACACCCATTATGCTGTAATGCTCAGATAGGTTTCACAGATGCTGTGGGGAAGTTGTGGAATGTATCCTCTTGACCTGCTAGTCCACTTACTGATAGAGACTGCATATGTGTACATGTATTGATGTGTGTTTAGATTCCATGTGTGTGCAGTGTCTGATGCTTGAAGATGACTGTTGTCTTAGTACATCATGCTGTTGCACTGCAGCCTTAACATTGCCAACTGTATATGATGATATGCTCAAAGTACAGTAAGCTGTACTTTAGGTATGGACAGATGCTTGGACATGACTACTAAGTGGTGGGGCTACTTCTGATTACTGAGGACAGCTCACAGGTGTGTTACAACCATTCCTACAATAACCTGTGTAACTGCTATGCTATGGTTCTGTTAATTGAAGTGGAAGACACACAACGTAGAATGCAGTAAGTGTGACTGAACACAAACCTCTTGACACCTGTAACAGTAACACCTCCCCTGTGCATATATTGTGCATATATCAGAACAGGTGGCAAAGGAAAGAGTCAGTACACTTTGTAGCATGTGTGATAGTGCTGTAACTCTGTAATACCTATCATGAGATAGGCAGGTGTTTGATTCACAGTACTGGCACGTGTGGGTGTGTGTGTGTCCATATATGTCACGTATGGTGGGGAATACATCCCAAATGTTTTTTACTCTCCTGAACACTGTGGTAGACATCAGTACAGAGTGACATGTAGAAAGAAAGGCATAGGCAGGTGGTTGAATCTCACACATGTTAAGTATTTGTATGTGTGTGACATAGGTGTATATCTTTGTGAATGCCACAGTGTGTGTGTGTGTGTGTGTGTGGCTGCCCGGTCCCTGGTGTGAGGCTGTATTTTACCATAGTGAAATCTTAAGGCCCCCTCCCCCATCCACTCAATGCAATCTAGTATCCCTATTGATGTCATCAATCTTAGAACGGCATTCTAACCACCTGTAAACATGTACACCCTGGGCTGAGGCTTGTTGTTACATAGTCGACTGATGAACGCCCCACCCCACATTCACTCACTGCAATCTAGTATCCCTGATGATGTCCTCGATCTTAGGCCATTCCGACTACCTGTACATGTGTAATCTGTGTGGTGTGTCTTGTAATTGCGTAGTACTATAATGATGATTTGCACATAGGCAGGGGTTCTCATCCCGACAATGGAAACTATGTGTGTGTGTGTGTGTCTGTGTGTCTGTGTGTGTGTGTGCGTGTCAGTGTGTGTGTGTGTGTGTGTGTGTCTGTGTGTGTGTGTGTGTGTGTCTGTGTGTCTGTGTGTGTGTGTGCGTGTCAGTGTGTGTGTGTGTGTGTGTGTGTCTGTGTTACTGTCTGTGAATCCCTGAGTGTGTGGGTGTGTTACTGTGTCTGTGAATCTCTGAGTGTGTGGGTGTGTCTGTGTTTGCATCCTGTCATGAGAGTGGGTATTACTGCCTCCAAATGAGAAGCCACTTTTTCCATTGGCCTTTACCATTGTCATCTGCTATACCACTCTTTTACCTCCTCCCCGCTCCAGCTAACTATACCTGTGATGTCACCCACTATGGAAGTGACGGCTCTGAACACAGTAGCTTACTACACAGCTATCATGCTCTTGAATCATTAGATCAGTAAACATGATTGAAACTTGGGAGATTAAAACTGCGATGTGGAAGCTACATAGGGCATACAGGTATTGTCATGCAGACCTATGAGTAGTCAACATTTACATATGGGACACTAACTGCAAAAACTGACATCCCCGGCACATGCAATTACACCTGAAAGAGGAAGGCAGAACATTAAGATCAACATGCAGTTACTGTTACACATGATGCATACTGTCAAACGTACCAAATGCATTCTAAAACTGTAATACATGGTATGTGCATTGCCTGTCAAACACTACTCAACAATATTAATCTACAATTGTCTTCCTAGTATGTTCACCCTGTGCATCAGACCATATGAGCATGTCCCTGCACCGATGATGTGGATGACAGGGATTTGGCACAGGCATCATCATATGGACAGGGTGATAATGTTTTCCAGAGGCCTAGGCTGCACCATTGGATGACATCATTTATGTGGATTAGGGCCTTTGATATCACTGGGCATGTGTGGATGTTATGCGTATGTGTGTTGCAGTGCCCTGCATTTGTTTCTGGTGTGTGTGTGTGTGTGTGTGTGTGTGTGTGTGTGTGTGTGTGTGTGTGTGTGTGCAAAGGTCTGGCATGTGGCTGGCCTACACTGGGGTATTATTGACAGCTGCAGACTGTATAGGGCAGGTTCCACAGTTCACGGTGTCTGGCCACGGCCATGTGACCTGTGCCTGCCAAGGGTTGCACGGGCGTTACCAGGCAGAGGACCAGATTGGGTACTGTCTGATAACACATGTCCACCGGAACCGTGTCCCTGTTGGGACCGTCCAGGACCACGTACACTTGGCCTGCTGTGTCCTGGTGTGGACAGCACAGCACCAGCTGCACTGCTGCTGCTACCATCACTATTGGAGTGGGCATGTGAAGTAGCATGTTCACGTAGACCTTCAACAGGTGATGTAGCTGGCCTACGTCCATGTGCCCAACACCTCACTTCCACCAGATGTTCCAGCACAGACATTCCACGCTCAAGGATTGACATGCCACGGTCAAGGACTCCCACCATGTCATCCAATCGTCTATCCAAGACATCTGCAAGATGATGGTGAGCATTTGCAATTGCCTGGATGTTGTCAGTTAAAGAAGGGACAGCAGCCCTCTGAAGCCTCAGAACTTCTCTGTTGTGCCATTCAGCACATGCCCGTGCCTCCATTACAGCTTGAAACATGCGTCTGGTGTCACCAGCTGATGTGCTTTGTCTTGCAGAGGCATTTTGGCCAGTGGTCCTCCTACAAGCAGCACTGGGCAAATGCCTGTGTGGGACATCACCAGTCAGTTGGCTGGGATCATGGTGTGCAGGCACACCTTTCATAGTCTCCACACTTCCCTGTTCCCATGCTATCGTCCGCCAACTGTCCTTCCTCTATGGCCACTGGTGATGGGGTATGTGTCGGCAGAAGAACTGTCTGCGGGGATGAGGAGAATACAGGTGGAATGGCAACCAATGGCACAGATTCAGCCCCTGACAACCCTGCCTGCTCCTCAATCATAATTTCATCATCACTGCTAGAGTCTGTGGGGACACTAACATCAGGTGGACCACAGGAGGGCAACGCACCTACATCAACACTTGTGAGGGGCAGACAAGAACTGTACATTACAAGTTATACAGCACAGCACACACACAGATGGACAGACAGACACACACAGACACCCAGACAGACACATGCTATGGCACCCAACGGCATGTAACATGCATGTGATATGGCAGATGGCATTCAACTTAGACAATTATAGTGGTAGTTATCATACATCCCTGTGTTGCACCATTTGTGTTAGTAGCTTATGCCCCATACCTGCAACACAATGCATGCACTAAGCACCATTGCACCGCATTGCCATGTTTTGTGCAACATACCCCGCATGCTAACAGACCATCACTGACCTTTGTACACCTGCCACTGATGCTTTGTGTTGGCCACTGCCCCTATGTGTGAGGAGGACATGTGCAGAAGGGTATGTGGAGTGAATACGGTTTGCCTCAGCCCTAGCTTGCATATCTCCCCCAAAGCAGTGCATGTCTGTTCAACATTATTCTGCCAAATCCTGAGCCAAGTCTACAGACAATGTGCATGTGGCTGTACACACATTTGACATAGCTGTCCCTACTTTGCAATGGTGCCACAGACCAACAGAGGGTTAACAGTACACCAGCCTGATGTGTGGCATATGACCTTGCCAATCACATGTAGTATGACAGGCCTTCTGCTGACATGTTGAATGACATGCATACATGTGCAACACAATGGTGTCCTTTCAAATAAATAGTAAGGTAATGGTGTCCCAATGCAGGTACGTGTTATACTAACCTTCAGCTGACACAATGTTGTCTGTCCACCCTACAAATATGCAGTGACATACTGCACATTGAGCTGATATGCATAGCCATTGCAGGGCATCATTTGGCTTCACTATTGCTATACATTGTGAGTTGCAGACACAGTTCATAGCCATGAATGTGTTCAGATACAATACATGTGTACTGTGGAATGTGACCCATGTCACTGAGGTGTATACACACTAAACCTTAATGTAGAATGTGTGACACAGATGACAGCCCTGCACATCTGCAACCATACTACTGATGCCTGACAACTATGCCCAGACATGGCTAACTTAGCAGTACTCCATGTCCCACATGCCATCTGTGTACCTCACACACATGAGGAGCAAGCATGACACTGGTGTCTGACACCAGCAATGTGAATGTGCTGTGTCTGTGGCCTGCTTTGGTTGTAGGTGTATGTTGTGCAACACATGCATGTATTTGGATACTATATAGGTGAATGCTTTCATGTCGTGACACACTCAAGATGTTCAAGACATGTTATCTGGTGGTTTTGATGTCATGCCTACACAAGCTGTGCACAGGCCTGTATGATGTTTAGTGTTTCACATCTGCAATATCACCATTACACAAAGGCCATAGTTGTATTGTGTTGAGCCAATGTACAACAGGGAGTACACACATGTACATCACTTCTACTGTGTGTGTCTCTGGCCATCCTCCATGGCCATGTGTACACATGTTTTTCCAATGGTTGTGATGGGCATCTATGTCACATGTCCGTGTTATCCCATATGACATACACCGATATATGTCATATGCTCCACTGAGGACAGGGTTTGCATACATAGGGTGGTATGTTTTTGATGTGAGATATCATGTTTTGCAGGATAGTTGAGCAGTGTTGCAGTCAGCCCACTACATGTCATGGACATGTCAGATAGCACATGACATTGTGTGACATTCATAGCATGGGTATAATCCACAAGGGTGAATCCTGTGAGCTGCTCATACTCCAGCTCCAAAAGATTTAGAGTATGTGTGTGCACATATGCTCTCTGTATAGTACTGTTTGTATTTCTCACATGTGTAACGCTGATCTGTAGTACCTGTCCCTACAGTGAACCACACCCCCACCATTGTATTCACAGCTGTCCACACATCTGGCAATGACAGTTTGTAAGGTTTAGTGTAGGTGTTTCATATAGTCTTCAATCATTCCACATGGGTAACCACTGTGATGCATTGCAGGTCTGACCAGTGTATATTAACAGGTCCACCATACATTATGTGTACGTGTGTTAAATGGCCACATGGCAGATAGCATGCAATTAATATGATCTGTGCAATATCAAGCCTGGTACATAATCTCACCTGCCACAGGCTGGTGTCACTCTGAAAAGCCAGAGGCACCTAAATAGGAGTGTCACAGCAGTAAGATCATTATCCACACGTGTGTGATAGCTACAGGGTGCAAGGTCCATGTTAGCACATAAGCCAGTACAATAGACTATACTATGGAGTATGGACATCTTTGCATATATAGAGTAGCAGACTATAGTATGTGGCATGTGTGCATGGATGCCTTGCATATGATGTTACATTACATATTGTACAGTAACACATGTAACTATATGATATATAGTTGTGTTACATGTGCAGTAGTGACTTACCATGCAACTCCAGGCTCGGTGCTTGAGAGGCACCCACCTCCACAATACCAGCTATAGCTTGTGAATGGAGGTCTGCAGGTGTCCCCAGGTTGGCCAGTAGCTCCTTGGTACATGTGAGTGGGGGCTGGGTGAGTGTCCCCCCACCTGTTGCACCGTGTTCCCTGGCGATTGCATTAGCATGCAGTTTTGCCCATCTTATCAGATCCCTGCAGTGTCAGCACACCTGCTGATAGGTGCGATTGTGGCCACCAACATCATTTACCCTCCTGCAGAGTTCCTTCCACTGGGCATCCCACTGCTGTGCATCCTGTGGCACATGGTTGAAGAGTGTTACATGATTGTCGAGGAGGTATGAGATGAGGATCTCATCCTCCAAGTGGGTGTATGGTGGCAGCCTGGCATACCTGGAAGACATAATGATGGAGACAGGTCACAGTAACTCACATAGGAATACAGAAGTACAGCTGAACATACATGTGTATCACATTTATTAAGATTACAAATATATCTTTGCAAATCTACATGACACAAATACCACTAACATGTTTAACTCACAGACATCTGACACTTACTGGTGATTTGATGTTATCACCATATATGTGTGTATCAAGTGATGACATTGCTCATACTCTATGCGGATGTCTTGATGTGGGCATGTCTGTTTGCCTGTACTGGTGTGTTTAGCTATGTTCATAGGTTCATACTAGGCTATCTGCCCTAGGGCATTTATAAGCCTAGCCAGAGTGTGTTTTTTCGCCACCCATTTTAAATTAATTTTGCTATGCCCTTTTTCGAGGTTAGTATACAGTGCCTCCGTCTAACAGTGACACAGAAGTGATACCCAGGGTAAACCTACGATCTCCCATCCACTCATCAAGATTCCTCTTGAAGAGAGTCAATGAGGGACTCTGCCTAACCTGGACTGGGATTTTATTCCAGAGTGAAGGGAGCCTCTGGATTATGAATCTGTCCCTCCAACATGTCCTATTTATTTCAATGCTGAGGTTCAAGTCTCTCGAGCATGTAGCTCGATGAGATTTGGATTTTCTGAGGTGCAGCATGTCCATTAATTCCGGGTTGGACATGGCTTTATACGTCAGGCACAGATCGCCTCTGAGCAGGCGGTATGCCACTGAGTAGAGCCAGAGTTTCTTTAACCGGGCAGCATATGGCATCTGTTTGAGCCCTTTGATCTTCTTGGTGAGGTACTTTTGGGGTCTTTCCAGTTGCTGCAGGTGTCTAGTAAGGTACATCCCAAAAGGGGCATTGTAGTCAATTATGGGCCTGATGAGGGATGAGTAAGGAGGCACGATGACCTCCCCTGATCTAGATGTGAATCCCTTCATGTTTAGGTGGGCTATATAAAATGTTTTTTTAACCACTTTGGCCACGTGGTTGTCAAATGAAAGATTGCTATCAACTTGGGTCCCCAGGTCCCTAATTACTTCTTCTGTACTTAATGGATTACCACCTATGTGGTAATTTGTGGGCACTTTGTTTTTGCCAAAGGGGATGACTATACAGTTTTTGGCGTTTAGCTTGAGGCCATGGCTCTGGCACCAGTTGTTTGTTTCTATGAGGCCCTTTTGGAGGATGCTTGTGTTGGCCGGAGAGTCGATTATGGCACCCAGTTTGCAGTCATCTGTGAACTTGGCCAACCACAGTCCTTCCGTGTTGGCCTGTACCTTCGAGAAATATATACCGAACAAGAGAGGTCCCAGGACTGAGCCTTGTGGAACGTCGCTTGTAACTGGTTTGGAGTCTGACATGGCTCCAGCAATTCTAACCATGTGGGTTCTATCCTTGACTCAGTTTGCAACCTATCTAGTGACATAGGGGTTTATATTTAAGCTGGTGAGCTTATCTATAATGCCTGAGTGGGGTATTGTATCGAAGGCTTTTGCGAGGTCCAGGTAGGCTGTGTTGACCACCTTCCCCTCGTCAATGGCCTTGTTGACTGTTTCAAAGAAATCAACCAGGTTTAAGAGGCAGGATCTGCCCTTAACAAAGCCAAACTGGGTAGGATCCAGTGCCTGTAGGTCCCCAATATCTTTATTTATGAGGTCCATGATGATCCTTTCCATAGCTTTGCAGACAAAGCTAGTCAGGCTTATGGGGTGATAGTTTCCAGGATCCGTTGAGGCACCACCTTTGTGGAGAGGAACCACTGTTGCTGTACACCACTCTTTGGTTACATATCCTGTAGTAAGGCTGAGATTGAACAGTAGTTTTATGTTTGGGTTTAGCTCTTCTTGGAGTTCATGTAGGACGCAGCCCGGGTCACCTTCTGGTCCCATTGATGCTGTGTTTTTTGCTTTGGAGAGGGCAGCTCTTACCTGTGCATCTGAGATGTCAGGGGGGCAGCACTCTGCTGGGATAGATATTTGCCCTTTTGGTGAGGAGGGGGGGGAGTTTGCGCTGAACCTGTCAGCTAGGATGTTGGCAATGTCTGTGGGTTTGGTGTATTTTTTGTCATTTTGGACTAATTCTGAGCATATCAGGGAATTCCCACCCAGGTTCCTAATATAACTAAAGAAAGCCTTGTGATTATCCTTGGTGTCCTGTGCAATTTTTCTCTCGAAGCTGGCCTTAGACGATTTTATGAGTGCCCATAGTTTTTGCTAGTACTGATCAGAGATGCCTTCCCTTTTTGGGATTTTGCTCTATCATGTAGTAGCTTCCTCCTTCTATTGTATAGTTTGTTTATGGCTGGGGTCCACCAGACAGGACGTCTGCCTTTGGAGGATTGGGTCTTGGTTTTATTTGGGATTGCATGATCCATGCATTCCTGAAGGTGTTCACAGAATGTGTTTATAAAAGATTCTGCGGTCTGGGCCATATTTTCCACAGGCCTGATGGCTTTGAAGGATTCCACCTCGGTTTTGAGGAGTGTGAAATTTGCTTTAGAGAAGTTTTTCACTGTGGTTTTCAGTCAGGGGGTGGAGTCAGGATGTGAATATCCAGTGAGATTAGTTTATTGTCTGATCTTAGCAATGACGGATACACTTCTGGTCTGGAGCATAGAGTCCCCATGTTGGTGATGATCAGGTCCAGTATGTTTTCCCCTCTTGTGGGAGTGGTAACAAGTTGTTCTATAGCATTTGAGTTTATAAATTCTAGGAACCTTTGGGCTAGGGTGTTGGAGCTAGAGTAATGCTCTCAGTCTATGTTTGGGTAGTTGAAGTCGCCCAATATAATGGTGTTTGGAGAGACCTTCATATTTTCCAGTGTTCTCAGGAAGGCTGAGTCGGGTTCCTGGGTTTGGGAGGGTGGTCTGTAGCAGGCTATAAACTGGAAGGCAGTTTTACCCACTGTTAGTTGCACATGGATAGTCTCTGATCCTTCGTGCTGTGCCACCAACCTGGAGGTGTGGGTATCTTTAACGAATATTGATACTCCCCCTCCATTTGTGTTTCGGTCCAAGTTTTGGGGCCGGAAAGCATGGTATGAGGTATAACCTGGTAGTGCTGTTAGTTCTCGGGAGCCTTGAACCAGGTTTCTGTTACTGCACAGATATCGATGTTCTCCATGCTAAGGAGAGTTTTGAGTGTGTGCATCTTGAGGTTTAGACTTCTGGCATTGAGTAGCATTACTCTTAGTTTCTTATCCCTTGTGATACCTATGGAGGTGGGTTTGTCTTTTGAGCCTTGCCTAAAAAAGGCACTATGGGGGGAAAAAGAGCCTTTGCTAATATCCAAAAGCCCAGGGGTGACAGGTGCAAGCCGTCCCGAGCGAAGCATCATGGCTTGTTGAGCATGTCATCCCAGGATGACAGGCATTGGATCCCCTTTGAATGACACCAATACTTAAACCAATTGTTGAAATTGATCATCTTGTCTTCATATTGTGGCATCATTCTTGGTGAGGATGCTACTCAAGGTCAGGGTCATACCGGCCTGGGCTACATGCTCAGAGAGCTCCTCTATGTCTCTTTTCATGTAATCCAGGGAGGTATGTCTCAGGTCATTCATACCAGCATGGACAATGACTGAGTCATATTTGTACTTGCCTTGGAGTGACCTGAGTGCTTGTGTTATGTGGTGGATCCTAGCGCCCGACAGGCAGCTCACCGTGACCTTCTCCTTGTTCAGCCTGGTGAGCGGGATGTCAGTGTGCCTGACGATAGAGTCACCTATTACAAGTGTATCAGGTGTGTTGTTTAGCCTTAAGGGCTGTGACTGTTCGACACACTGGTTTTGTGAGCTATGTGTTGCACGTGTTTTGTTTTGGGGTAGTGGTTGCTTGGATGTCTGCTTTGGAGGTCTCTGCTGCTTAGGCAGATTTTTATTTAGAGCCTCCGAGTAAGTTTTTTTGTGTTTATGTGTTTGGTTTGCTGTCGTGGTAGGTCTATGTGAGACTGGAATTGTAGTGAGTGTGGTTTCCTTCTCCTCCTGACTGCTTTTGCCAGTACTGAGTTGAGAGAGCTTAGCCTCCAGAATGGCTATATGGTTGCATCTCTCACATGTGTTGGAATTTGTTGGGAGGAGGAGAGGGTTGTCTGTGTACATGAGGCAGATTCCCAGATTCACCAGCTGGACCGGAGAGGAGATTGACAACTGACCTTTGGACATGCTAGAATAGTATTGGGAATTCCTTTATAATTGAAAAAAAAGGGCTAATGGAGAACAAGGTACTCAAGGGGAGTTTGGGAGGGTGTAGTGCTTTTAATTTTTTAGTGCTGACTTATATAATTGCTTTAGAGAGCAACTGCCAGGTAACTTAAATGCAAAAATGACAAACAGTAACTTTCTTTCAAGTGAAACAAGGAAATAAGTACAGTAAGCAATTAAGATATCACTAGGGATTCACAGAAGTGCTGAAAAGCCGTGTTTTAGGTGGAATTAGCATTTCAGGGAAATAACAAGCAAACAAGCATACAAACAAAGCTAGATTCATCAGGCCTGGATCTATTCTATGCTACAGCAAACAAGGTGTACCAATTTCAGTAAGAAACTGTTCAAATATGCAGGCACTATAAGCCTTTAACCAGAAATTCCCAGCTCAGAAGGGCAGAGTCCAGCCTCTCCTCCCACAAGAGTGCAGACCACGAACCTTCTTAATGTAAAATAACTGGCCTGAAGCCCAAGTGCTTAAACCAGAACTAATACACTTTTAGAATAACAGACACTGAGCCCTCAATCAGCAGTTCCCAACTTAGAAGGATGTAAGCTACCTGTCCTGCCACCACAGTGCAGGCCACAAACCTTCCTAATGTAAAACAACTGGTCTGAAGCCCAAATGCTTAATCCAAAAGACTTAGAATGATAGCTACACTTTAATCAAGTTACTACCAAGCAGTAATAAATACAATTGAATACTTTAAAGAATGCCTGGATTAGTGCTCAAGTTATACAAACAAAGCTAGATTCATCGGGCCTGGATCTAGTCTATACTACAGCAAACAAGGTGTACCAATTTCAGTAAGAAGCAGTTCAAAGGTTCAGACCTTAATGCTGTGTATATGTCACATATATAGTCATACACAGCCTTAAGGGACGTGACCTGTGACCCTGCAGACTTGCTCACAAAGTTTTACATGTATGTGTTTTGCCATATACATCTACATGGCACTGTACAGCTGTTTATTATCCTGCCATGTATTACCCGTGTTGCACATGTGAAACACATGGGACAATGGCTAGCCTGATGGTATTTGCAGGGTTGGATATCAACTATAGCATGTATGGTCATAGTGAACTAGTAAGGCTATATGCCACGGACCATTTATGAGCCTAGGCTAAAAGGTTACCTAGCTGTAGTCAACAGACAGGTAAGTTTTAGTGGCCAGTTCAATGAGTGCCACGGGAATATTGAGGCAATGTTACAATTGCCTCATGTACACAGACAACCCTCTCCTCATCCCACAAAACACTAATACATGCGAGAGATGCAACTATACGGCCAAACTGGAGGCTGAGCTCTCTCAACATAGGACTGGCAAGACCAGTCAGGAGGAGAAGGTTACCACACACACTATAGACCCAGTCTCACATAGTACCATTACAACCTCAAATCATACACATAAACACACAAAGACATACTCGGAGGCTCTGATCAAAAATCTACCAAAACAGCAGAGGCCACCAAAGCAGACACCCAAACAACCACCACCTCAGAACACAACACCTGCAACACATAGACCTCACAGTCAGAGTGTCAAACAGTCACAGCCCTTAAGGCCAAACACAATGCCAGACACACTAGTCATTGGTGACTCCATAGTCAGACACACTGACGTCCGCCACCAGACTGAGTAAGGAGAAGGTCACAGTAAGCTGTCTGTCGGCGCTAGAATCCCACATAACGCAAGCACTCAGGTCTCTCAACAGCAGGTACAAATATGACTCAGTCATTGTCCACGCTGGTGTAAACGACCTGAGACGCACTCCTGGACTACATGAAAAGAGACATTGAGGAGCTCTCTGATTATGTAGCCCAGGCAGGTATGACCCTGACCTGAGCAGTATCCTACCTTCACCAAGAATGATGCCACAATACAGAGATAAGATGATCAGCTTTAACAATTGGCTTAAACACTGGTGTCATTCAAAGGGGATCCAGTATCTGTCTGCCTGGGATGACATGCTGGACAAGCCACGCGGACGGCTTGCACCTGTCACCCTGGGATTCCGGATATTGGCAAAGGCTCTTGCCACCATAGTGCCTTTTTAGGCAAGGCTCAAATTCTAAACCTACCACCCTAGAACACAAAAAGGAAAAACTAAGGGTAATGCTGCTCAATGCCAGAAGTCTAAATCTCAAAATGCACGCACTCGAGGCCCTTCTCAGTATGGAGAACATCGATGTCTGTGCTGTGACAGAAACCTGGTTCAAGGCTCCTGAGAGCACCCCAGCGCTATCAGGTTTTACCTCATATCATGCTCCGCCCCAAAATCCGGACAATACCAAGAAAGGAGGAGGGGTATCCATATTCATCAAGGACACCCACACCTCAAGACTGGTGGCAACGCATGATGCATCGGAGACCATCCAGGTGCAATTAACAGTAGGCAAGACTGCTCTGCAAATTGTAGCATGTTACCCTCACAAACTCAGGAACCTCACATGGCCTTCCTGAAAACACTAGAGGGGATAAATGTATCACCAAACACCATCATACTAGGTGACTTCAATTACCCTAATATAGACTGGGAACACTACTCAAGCCCAAACACCCTAGCCCAAAAGTTCCTGGAATTCATAAACTCAAATGCCATGGAACAACTAGTCACCATCCCCACAAGAGGAGATAACATACTTGATCTCATCATCACGAACATGGGAGCACAATGTTCAACACCGGAAGTATACCCCTCACTGGTGAGATCAGATCACAAACTAATCTCGCTGGAGGTCCTCATCCCACCCACACCTGAAATAAAAAAGACCACAGTAAAGAACTTCTCAAAAGTTGACTTCACACTTCTAAAGACTAGTGTGGTCTCCTTTAAGGCCCCAACCGCGGAAAACAGTACTCAAGCCGCTGAATCACTTACAAATGCCTTCTACCAGCACCTGCAGGACTGCATGGATAAGGCAATCCCAAGCAAAACAAAGACTCTTTGTACCAAAGGCAAGCGTCCAGTCTGGTGGACCCCAGCCATAAACAAACTCTACAACAAAAGGAGGAAGCTACTACAAGATAGAGCAAAATCCTTAAAAGGTAAGACACCCTTGATCACTATAAGTAAAAAACTAAGAGCTCTCATAAAATCATCCAAAGCAAATTTCGAGAGAAAAATAGCTAAAGACTCAAAAGACAATCATAAGGCCTTCTTTAGCTATGTTAGAAACCTAGGAGGAAACTACCAGATATGCTCAGAACTAGTTCAAAATGATGTGAAGATTACTGATCCTACAGACATTGCCAACATACTGGCTGACAGGTTCAGTGCAAACTTCCCTCCCCCAAAAGGAGAGATATCTATACCAAACGATTGCAGCCCCCAAACATCTCCAGCCAAGTGAGAACTGCTCTCCAAAGCAAAAACACAGCATCCATGGGACCTGATGGTGTCCCCCGGCTGTGTGCTCCACGAACTCAATGAGGAATTAAACCCACAGCTAGGACAACTGTTTAATCAAAGTCTTACCTCTGGATACCAGGAGTGGCGACTGCAACTGTGGTCCCACTTCACAAAGGCGGTGCCTCCACCGACCCTGGAAATTACCGCCCATTAGCTTGACAAGCCTTATCTGCAAAGCCATGGAGAGGATCATAATGGACCTCATAAATAAAGACATAGGAATTTGCAGACTTTGGATCCAACCCAGTTTGGCTTTGTCAAAGGCAGATCATGCCTTTTAAACTTGGTTGACTTTTTCAAACAGTCACCAAAGCCATTGATGAGGGAAAGGCAGTCCATACAGCCTACCTCGATCTGGCTAAGGCCTTCATACAATACCCCACTGGTATCATTGAAAACTCATCAGCTTAAATGTTAACCCATACATCACAAGATGGGTTGCAAACTGGCTGAGTGACAGAACCCACAGGGTCAGAGTTGCTGGCGCCATGTCAGACTCAAAGCCTGTCACAAGTGGTGTCCCACAGGGCTCAGTCCTGGCCCACTCTTGTTTGGCATCTACTTTCTGAAGTACAAGCAAACACAGGAGGGTTATGACAAAGTTTGCAGATGACTGCAAACTGGGCCATAGTAGAAAACACGCCTGACACAGATATCCTTCAGAAGGGTCTCACAGAACGGATAACTGGTGCCAGAGCCACGCCTAAAGTTAAATGCCAAAAATGCATAGCCATACCCTTCGGAAAACAAGGTTACCCCTAGCTACCAAATAGGTGGCAATCCACTGAGCACAGAAGAAGTTATCAGGGACCTGGGGACCCAGGTTGATAGTAGTCTGTCATTCGACACCCATGTAGCTAAAGTAGTCAGGAAGACCTTCTACATTGCCCACCTTATCATGAAGGGATTCTCATCTAGATCAAGGGAGGTCATAGTCTCCTTTACTCATCACTCATCAGACCAATGATTGAGTACAATGCCCCATTCGAATGTATCTGACCCGACACTTGCAGCAGCTGGAGAGGCCACAAAAGTTCCTCACCAAAAGGATAAAGGGTCTCAAAATCTGTCCTATGCTGCCCGACTGAAAGAACTCCAGCTCTATTCAGTCGCTACCGCTTGCTCAGAGGTGACCTTTGCCTAACATACAAGGCCATGTCAAACCCAGATTTGATGAATATGCTTCACCTCAAAAATCTAGATCCATCAGAGCCACAAGGGCGGAGACTTAAACCTCACGGCTATTAATAGGACGTGCTGGAGAGATAGATTCATCACCCAAAGACTCCCTATGCTGTGGAACAAAATCCCGGTACATGTGAGGCAGAGCACCTCGCTGGCCTTGTTCAAGAGAAATCTTGACCAATGGATGGGAGATCGCAGATATATCCCAGGGATTACCTCAGTGTCACTGCTCGACAGAGGCACAGCAAAATAATGGGTATAGTTCCCCATACTAAAGGGGTGGCGTAAGCCACAAAACGATGGGCTAGGCTTGTAAATGCCCTCGGGCAGATAGCCTAGTATGAACCTATGAACCTATGAAATGATCCACAGGGTTACTGATATATTTGCTATGTGGTCATCACATCATGTCACAAAGAGGGGCAATGTGCAGCTTCGCTGGACAGGGATGCATAGTATGGCAGGAGTATGTAAAGTGTATGGGACAGAGATCTGTCAGGCATGTTGTGATCCTTGTACTAGAAAGGTGGATGTCCATGAAGTATGTGCTTATTTGAAATCAGGATGTGTAAGTGTAGCATGTCCAACATCTCTGGGTTGCACATAGCTTTATTCAGGGTAAGCATCATGCTACATAGTGGAGCTAGAGATTGGAAAGGCCAGTGTAGGCCATCTGAACATGGCCAATAACTATTAAAGGAGATATGTGATCTATTATGGGTCACTTGAGGGTGGAGTACGGATGAACAATGATCTCTATATTCATGGATGGCACCCTGTCATGATTAGGGGTGCCACGTATGACTAAATGACTGGTGTGGTGAAGTAACTATCAAAGAAAAGACTACTGTCCAGCAGCATCCCATACACACACAGTTTCCATTATGTTGACCGCTGCCTAGGAGGTAGTTCATGGGTACAGGGTTTTTACCATAGAGGATGACAATGCAATACTTAGCTGTCAGATTGTGGCCATACGTCGCACTCCACACATCGACCCACAAAGGCCCTTCTGTATGTTGACCGCAGCACACATTGAGTCAACTACTGCTCCTAGTTCATAGTCATTTGCAAACATCAATAGGCAGATGCCTTCTGTGTTAGTCTGTGCGGTACATATAACAAAAAGGGGGAGTACCAGGAATTAACCCTGTATTACTGTAGCTGGCACTGGTTTGATGTGCGTGTATTAGTCAGACACCTTCTGTAGTGTTGGTTCTGCCAGCAGTCCATTTGCCAACCAATCCTGTGACATAGGAATATACACCTAGTTTACTGAGTGTAGCTGGAACACAGTATGGGTGATGGTGCCCTAAGACCTGGGAAGGTCATGATATGCTGTGTGAATCAAACTTACTGTCATCTACATCTGTACTGACTACATCAAATAAGTTGATCATGGTTCATGGCCTTACAGACCATACTCAGCAGGGTAGTAGTGCACTATTTCCCATTATCAGTGGTGTCTCCCCCTTTGTGGGGTGTGATAACTGTTGCTGTGCACCATTCAGTGTGTACACAGCCTGACATGAAGCAATGATTGAACATGACGTGTATGTGGAGAGCAAATTGTTCTGACATTTCTGTAGGATACACCCTGGGATGTTGGCAAGTCCCATGAAATCTGTATGCATGGCTTTAGAGAGTGCAGCTTGTATCTGCATAGTTGTTATTACAGGGGTTCTGTAGTGTACATGGATATATAAATATGTGTACCTGTTGGGGGGGTGGGAGTGGGTTTAGGTTCTCCAAGACCCCTTCTGGATGAACAGGTGCTATTTCTGTAGGTGCAGTACTCCCCATGCCATAGTGCTGTGAAGCATGGCAGGTCTTGTTGTTGCCATTACGATTCATGACACAGCTATAGAATGCTCTGTGTTGGCCTCATAATATGTGGCTGATTAGATTCACAGTAACTTTGTGAGGTTTTATATGGTGTATCTGCATCTTGCTGAGGCTGACCAGGGATCACCTCCACTCATGTGTGTTCACTCTTGCAACAGGTACTACCTTCTGTGGTACACTTTAAGGCAGGGTACCACCAGTTTGCCTTCTTGTTTGTGTTTGATTGAATCTTGGTTCTGTTTCAATGGCACAATCACTGCACTTATGTGAGTGCTTAAAGTTCATTTGTATAGGATTCAGCATTTGCACATGCATTGTCCATCTGCATGGGTGCCATGACAGTTACCACTTCACTCTTAAGAAGCATAACATTGGCTTTGGAGACTGATTATGTTTAGCATTCTATTAGCCCTGTTTGTGTGACTATGGTGATCCAGGTCATTGGGGTTGATGAAATCCCACATGCATTGAGCACAGGTGTTAGTACATGAGGAGTCTTCCCAGTTCATAATGGAATAGTTGGCAGTAGCCATTATTATGGTTTTCTGTCTCAAACCTAACATTCCCCATTACAGCACAATATGACAGTTGGGAATTCTGAGGTATGGTGGGTGATCTGTCGCAAGGTGCAATTTGGATTCTACTTTGGCACAAAGGTAGTTGCTCAACATAATGCATCTAAAGTTATGCAAGTGCAACTAGCGTGGGGGTCTACACATCCTTCAGGAATATGGACACACCTGTGGCCAGTGTGTTCCAATAAAGGATAATGGGCAAGAGGTGAGGTATGTGTTATAACATGGTCATGCAGGGGTGCTCTACAGAGCGTTGAACCATATCTCAGTCACTGCACAGATATGTTCTTCATGTTAAGGATTGACATAAGTGAATCCATATTGAGACCCACAGTTTATTGCTTGGCTGTCCCTGTTTAAGCAGTGGACTTTCACTTGAACTTTGCATGATGAAGGCACTATAGGGAAAGCATGAGCCTTAGCCAGTATCCAGATTCCCAGGGGTGACAGGTGCAGGCCCTGTCTGGCAAAGCATCATGGTCTGTCAACCATGTTATCTCAGGCAGAGAGATACTGGATACCCTTTGAATTGCACTGGTACATTAGACAATTGTGGAATACAATCCTTTTGTCCCTGTACTGCAGTTCTGGCCAATGGCAGCATGCTACCCAGGCCTTGGGACATACCTGCATGGGCTGCAAGACCTGCCAGTTCCTACATGTGTGTTTTCATGTAGTCCAGGCTACTGCATCACAGGTCCTCCACAACAACATGGAATATGCCAGGGCCATGAGTATAGTTCAGAAGGTGGTCTGAGTGCATGGGTATGTGGCTAATCATAGCAGACAGGCAGCTGATAGTATGCTTGCCCTTGTATAGCTTGGTGTGTAACATAGTACTAGAGTTTGCATTCACAAATGAGTACTGTTGGGCATGTTTCTGGCCACGTGTTCTGAGGTGTGGCACAATTATGCAAACTATGCCATACAGTTTGTGTATTTTGTTGTCTGTCTATTCCAGCTTGGGAGGTCACTTGCTTGGCCAGATACTTAGAAGCCTCTGTGAATGTGTGTGATTTCTGTTAGTATGTGAGGGTGTCCTTACTGTGTTCTGCTAAGGGTATGTGCTGGTTGTGATGATAAGATGCATGTGTTAACTTGCACCTCATGACTATCCAGTCCATTCAAGGCAGTAGACTGGACTGCCTTCCAGCTTGCCCCTGTAGCTGCAACCCAGACAATGTGTGGGGTGTTGTGTTAGGTAGGTTTGGCAGTGTACATGGCACAGAGATTACATTCCCCCAGGAAGGCCACATACACAAAGCTGACATTAGTAAACACCAGTAGCTGACTAGTGGACATGCCTGTATGAACATTCAGTACTACAAGTACCAAGTACTGTATTTAGTGTACTTTGGACTGCGGTGGTGGTGCTGCGGTAGCATTGTCGCTTCACAGTTAGACGTTGTCCGTTCGATCCTCAGTTAGAGCGTCTTCTGTGTGTCGACATGCATGAACAGGTGTTCCTTCGTTGAAGGTTGTGCATTAGGCCCAGCAAGCCAGCACGTAAAACTCTACTGCCAATCATTAGCGGACCGGAATTCCGCTGTGGTGACCCCTAACCGGGAAAAAGCAGAAAGACACAAACAAATTGCTTATGAAGATATTTTAGACAGTGATTCTCACAAGTAATTATTTGTGTTATGGACATGACAACACTGGCCATTACAGAAACATAGTAGCTACCTTTAGCAACAATCCTCCTCTGAGGAACACATAACATCCTGATAGTTGATTACAGATGATGCAAGTGTCTACAGGTCAATTTCCTTTTCTGGGTATATATTCACATATCCACCAGAACCATGAGCTCTACTGGGCACAGACACCCACTCCACAAACAGAGTCATGTATCAATAAACTCTGCTGCCACTATCAACATGATCAGGATATAATCAGATAGTGTAAGCCATCACCTATGAAGCAGCTATTACACATGGGCTGCTATCTCCTACATCTTACACTTCTACTGCAGATGCTATGCTGGAGTTAAAGATGATATGCAACCTGTTTCATTACCAGTTCTGTGCACTACCTTACATACAGTATTTGCAAGTGGCTGTTAGGTTGGCAGTGAGAGGTTAGGCTACACAAACCTGAAAGTTCAACCAGTGTGTCTCTACTCTCAATATCCACTCTATGTAGGTGTGCACATAGCCATTTTGCCCAGCCCTGTATCAAGGGTCACTACACATTTGCATAACATGTACACATGCACAGCTGTTATTGCTTGCAAATGATACTAGAGAGGTGGATATTATATGTGTTATGTGCATGGATAGTTACCTAGCTCTTCCAATTATCTTTGCTATCATGCTGCTAAACTGTCAGATGAATACAAGTCATATGCATCCTGTTATTGAGTATAATTGCCAATAGACATAACTAATATTTGCATAACATAACATAAATGCTATGTAAAATGGAATATGGATTTGCCTAAAATACTGTACATTACACAGTTATTGGCACAATACCCCAAAATGCAAACCATATTTGCACAGTAAGCCCACCTTTGACATGTTCATCTTACTTGTACACCCATACATATGTCTACTGTTACAATATATTGACATATACTATCCCCTGTTATAGCATGTAGTTGTTGGACCAACCCTGACACTGACAGTGGCTGTAAGAGAATTGGTGAGGTCCAAGCCCATATATATCATCCCTTGTGGTGTATAAGGCATTTGCCTTGGGACCTACAGCAGTACACATGTAGAATACTACAAGCATTACTACTGATCAACAATACATCGCTACAAGATAGCTATTTCCACTATATGCATTGATTACACTGTAATTCTTACAGAACAGGTACTACATACACAGACATAATAAATGTTATACATACCTTCTTAGTAAATGGAGGTGTTATTCACTGGTATATTACTCGTTTTTGGTTTGTGTTTCAGTATTTTGTACTATTCTACAGGTAGATACAGATGGTTTGAATGTGTGACAAGGCAATCTTTTATAGTTACAGATCAGTAACATGTGCTATCCTGATGAGCAATTGGTGTTCCTAAGTAGTTAATGACATGCACATCAGCTGTGCAGCTACTGCCTTAGCCAATACCATGGCAACAGTAGAGTATAAATGAGTACTCCACTTGGGCGTTGTCCCTTTGCCTTATTTGTGAGGATGACAGCCTGGAAGTGTTGTTTGAAATCTACTGCAATAGCTGTATGGAGACAAACATTAATATAATGTGTGTAATGCCTAGAGGATTTGGTCTAAATGTGAGTACTGCTGTTATATTTCTGAACATTACTACTTGTGCAGGGTTTGTCTGTACCTAATACTTCTGCATATGTTTCAGTCTGGCCAGGATGTTTGACCAGCTCAAGGCTGCATGGCTATGCATATAATGTTAGGGGGTTAACAGTGTGCTTACCAGACAGCTTTAGTTTGGTGTAAATGTGTATCATACTGTGCTGATAATCAGTAATTGGTAACACTTCCTGGTGTAATTACTTTTCAGCCCTCTGAAATGGGAATAGTTCAAACAAACCCTGTGACATCAGCAGCTGTTCCATTGTATAACAGCAACTATTTCACATAGGGCCATGTTAGTGTCTGTGTCCAGGTATGTTAAGGTTTCAGCAAATGTTGTACAGTGGGTGAATAATTGGTTATGGTATGACAGTATGTATTTTTGCAATTAGTTTGGGTGTGGAGGAGATGTTGGTGGGTGTACATAGCAGATTCAGGTGTGTAGGAAACGTTTTTATAGATCTTCTGCATGTGTGTGGGGGTTCTTTCCCTATGTGAACACTTATCCCTTAGTGGACTAATACTATGGTAATTGCAGGCTGATTCATTAAGGCACTGTTAAATGCTTCCTGTATAGCATGCAGGTACTGTTAGTCCTTGAATCCTTTTGGCAATACATTGGAATGTAATAAAATTTTGCTAAAGGAAAGCTGTCTGTGAATTTCTGTCATGGATATTTGCAGTCATTGTAGTTGTGTTGGTGACTGTGTCCATTGGATATATTTGTAATAGTGTATTGGCATATACTCTTCATATGTTAAATTCATATTGTTTGGGGGGCAGAATGTGTGATTGCTATGGTCCATGTTATACTCAGATATGAACACCATGCTGTATACACACATGCATGTATGTATGTATGTGTGAATATATATATATATATATATATATATATATATATATATATATCTGTGTGTGTGTATATAGATGGATTCACTTTATAATTTCAAAATACTGAAATACCGAATTTCAGTATTTTGAAAACATAAAGCTGAACACCCATAATCCCGACAGCACACAATCACGAAGCACACAATCACGAACACACACAAACCATACACCACACAACACATACATCGTCCAACCCACACTACAACAAACAAAACACACACAAACACAAAAACACAAACAAACCTACACTACATGTAAGCAGGGGTGCAATCCCCCCTGCCCCCCCACAGCACCCCTACTTATATATACTAACTCTGAGATCGCACAGACACAAAAAGGAAACACACACCGACACATTTCACAGTCCCTCGCACACACACACAAATATCACACATATACATACATCCACACATTCAGACACACTCAGACTCCCACACATAACACTTACAAAACACTGACTTACCTTCAATTGCACCTACATCCATAGACAATACACTCCCAACATTGCACGTCACGTACCGTAAGCCATAACTGTGAATTTGCGATATTCAAATTCACTATTATGCACTTTCGTGATTTTCAGTTTTCGACTTTATGATTTCGAAATACTGAAATTCGGTATTTCAGTATTTCGAAATTATAAAGTGAACCCATATAGATATATAATATATATTATTGCATATGCTTATCTGTACCTCCATAGATGTGTAGATGTTTTTAACCTATATATATATATATATATATATATATATATGTATATCTCTATATATCGACATGTATCTATGTATCTCTCTCTCTACATATATTATATATATATATATATATATATATATATATATATATATATATATATATATATATATATAGCATACACCTTTCATTGGGTGCATGGTGGTTTGTCCTATTTCCACACAATCCTCCCATTTGTGTTTTAACATGTCTGTATACACAACTGGCATAGGTACATCTCAGATAGCGTAGTGGTAGGTTACTCTGAGGATGGTGTACATGGTTGCGGGTTCTAATCCTGGAAGGGGTTATTATTTTACTTCTCAGAGTAGGCACTGGTAGGGAAAGTGTGAATAATGCACATTTAAGAAGTTGTAAGCAGCTTTACCCATGGACTGCACGACATTAAGCAAAGGTTAAACATGTGAAGTGCTAATCTGTTTAACCGTGTTTAAGTGCCGCTTACCATAACGTAAACCTGCTTACAACTGCATCCAACAGCCCTTATCCTGGCCCTCAGAATAAATGAGCAGCCCTTGCAGGTCTCGAACCCGGGACCATGAACACCACAGTCACTGACTTTACCACTAAGGCATCTGAGATATGTACAAATGTTATGGTGTTTAGAATATACATTTTACTACAGGCATTCCTCACTACTGAAAACAAATGTGGCAGTCAGTTGGTGTACATATGTATGATACATGTTAATGTTCATATGTTTGTGGAATTAGGTGTTGCAATGTGACATGACAGGGTGTATTATGGATGAGAATGGTTCTTGTTTTGTGTCCTTTTTATATTGTCCCCATACTCCATGTATACCCCTCCAGTTCATTTATTGAACATCCAACCCAGGCTCTTCTTGATGCATGATTTCATTACCCATCATTCCTCCCCCACCACAATCTCCACATACACAACAACCATCCCACCATCCCTTCTATGGTGAATTAGGTTAATATTAATAGTTATAAAACCAGAGCTGCGTGTGTTTTGTGTACACCTCAATTCCTTTGGATTGCTTCTGTGTCATGAAGTGTGTTCATAGATATTTATATATATGGCTATAGATGTAACTGTATATATATATATATATATATATATATATATATATATATATATATATATATATTTACATTAATGTGCAGACATCACTGACAAGTGTGTATAAATATATATATATATATATATATATATATATATATATATATCTATACACACACACACATATATATATATATATTATTAATTTGTAACAGTTATACATATGTAGACTTGTATATGTTGATTCACAAACTACAGTACATTACAATGTACTGTGCATATGTACACAAAGTGACTGTCCCATTTGTGGTCAGTACTGTGGAATGCCGATAGTATAAGGTGTAGTCTAAAGACCAGGAAACATGTATACAGCTCAGATGGCTTAGTGGTAAGTCCCATGACTATATTGTGCATGGTCCAGGGTTCAACACCTGCAATGCTTTAAAAATGTTTTTTACTCCAGAATAAGGCTAATTTAAGCAGTTGTAGGCATGTTTAAAAGTGTTTGTGTGACATTAATGCAGCAGTTAAACAGTTAAACTTTAAAATGTATAACCTATGCACACAAACACGGCCACATCTGCTAACTACTCAGGATATATACATTTCAGTGAAGTAACATCTCGCTATGTGCTTACATAACATTACATTCTCTGTTGACTTTACTCTCCAGCACACATGGGTTTATATGGATATTTCAAATGTTTATTATACTGATGAATACTACCTATATATGCAAGCTGTGGTTAAGGTATACTTTTTAACATGATAAACATCCCTTACTTTATTGGGATTTGAACCTCGAATGCACAGATACTATGCAAATGCTGTAACCATTAAACTATTGACTTTAATATTGCTTCCGCCTATTTCCTATTTAGATGATTTCTATGTGTAAGCTAGGCTAAGCAAAGGGCGGAGGCACCCAAACTCACTGAGCTTCACTTATTCTTGAAATAAAAACATATAACAAATGAAATGAGAGACTATAAATTAAATTCCTAACTACATTAGGCATAGCCCCTCACTGACACACTTCAAGGGAAACCTTGATGTGTGAATGGGTAACAGAATATATGTCCTTGGGATCATGTGTCCTAGAACCATACAGCCAGGGTGTGAGGGAGCCCCTCCAGTTTTGTAGCTGCAAGACCTGTTGGGGAAATTGAATGTTGTTGATTTTTCATGTTAACATGCCCTCTTTAGATCACTAAGTGCCCCTATCACCCTCAACCACCCCAGTCTTCAACATCTTCCAGCAACTCTGCCTGGAATAACTTCATTGGCTATGCTTGACAGAGGCTCAGTTACTTCATCAATGGTGTGGAGAAAGCTAACACACTGTAGCTATGCTTCTAATTGCCCTTGGGTAGATAGCCTTCTCCCTATCTATGAACCTCTAAAGTGCAGGCCATCACAGCCATAATATGTGAATAAACAGAGCTTTCAGATCACAATATACAGTGAAATATCACCATGTAGTCAGAAAACAGTTAAGTACAGCAAGAACATAGAGAACACTGATACTTAATCACTCCAAAAGCCTATCTTGGAAGCTAGAAGACTTGTATATGTTTAAGGCTTTCTATTGCTTACCAGTAGGTTACCTACAGGAAAGATGGGAAACATGCATGCAACACTACCATACCGGCTTATGTGTCAGCCTTAGGCTTTGGAATACTGGCCAAGGCTATTGGCGCCCCCATGGTGCCTTTTTTAGGGAAGTCTCAAAGGTGAATCCCACCTCCGTAAACAGCACAATAGCAGAATCAATGAGGGTTATGCGACTCAGCACCAGGGGTTGTGATCACAACATGCACGCACTCACAGCACTCCTCAGTATCGACAATGTCAACATCTGTGCAGTAACTGAGACCTATTTTAAGGCTCCTGAGAGCACACCAGCACTACCAGACTACAACCCATACCATACATTTTGGCCACAGAACATAGACTGACACAGACATGGATGGGGTGTATCCATATTCATCAGGGTTACGTACACCTCCTGGTTAGTGAGTCAGCATGACACATCTGAGATCATCCATGTGCAGCTAACATCAGCCACAACTGCAATGCAAACTGTGGCTTGCTACAGATCACCCTCCATGACCCAGGACCACCACTCCACCAACCTGGAGGTAGTGGAAAACATGACAGTCCTACTGCACACCCTGGTATTGGTCAATGTCAACTACCCTATCATTAACTGGGGAACTTACTCAAGTACTCACTTCTAGGCCCAGCGCTTCCTGGAATTTATTACCTCATATGCCTTGTATCAGATCGTAAACTCCCTAACGAGGGGTGGAAACATACTAGAAATGGTAATCACCAACATGGGCGACAGGTGCACCACAGCAGAGGTAAACCTGTCACTGGTTAGATCTGACTATGAACTATTCACTGTTTCCACACCCAACCATCTCTCCCACCCATGGAAACCCCAATATATACCTTTCCTACAGCTAAATTCACACTACTAGAGACAGGGGTAGGGGGTTTCGCAGCCCCCATGCTAAGGGAAAACACTGCTCAAGATACAGACAGATTTACAAATGCACTCTATAAGCATCTACAAGGATGTATGGATCATGCCATCACTGGTAAACTAAGACTCACTCCTCCTAGACAAGGACACCAGTCTGGTGGACCCCTGCAATAAACAGGCTATACAACAGAAGTAGGACAGTAGTCCAGAAAAACAGCAAATCCCAAGAAGGGCAGACATCCATGACCGGTATTAGTAAGAAACGTAGGTCTCTCATGAAATCATCCAGGGCTAACATCAATAGGAAAACAGGCAAGGATTTGAAAGATAACCACAAAGCCTTCTTTGGCTAGTTAAAGGATCTAAGTGGTAAGATTTGCACTGTGCTGGTGCAATATACCACAAAATATACTGAGCCTACTGATATCGCCAACATCCTTGCAGATACATTCAGTGCAAAATTCACCCCCTACAGAGCCCACAACAATGTCCGAAAAGTACAGTATCCCAGACATCAGAGACACACAGGTGAAAATGGCCCTCTCTAACAGCAATACACAGCATCAATGGAGGCAGACGGTGTCCCAGACTCATCTTGCAAAACACTACAAGACAAACTGACCCTCCACCTAATTAAGCTTTTCAACCTCAGCCTCTCCACAGGCTACATGCCCATACAATGGCGAGTGGCAATGGTTATTCCACCCACCAAGGTGGAAACACAACTGACCATGGTAACTACCACCACATAAGCCTGACTAGCCTGGTCTGCAAAGCTATGGAGCGCATCCTCATGGCACTCATTAACAAAGACATTGGTAACCTCCAAAAACTTCACCCAACCTAGGTCAGCTTAGTTGAGTGCAGTTCATGCCTACTGAATCTCTTTGACGTCTTACAGACAGTCACCAAGACATTAGATGAGGGGAGAGGTGGTTCACAGATACTACCATGAACTTGCCAAGGCTTTTGACACCATTCCCCACTCAGATATTATTGATAAACTCACCAGCCTGCACATACACCCATACATCACAGGACGGGTTGCCAACTGGCTTACACACACAGAACCCACATGGTACAACTAGCAGTCTTCAGGTCCAACTCAAACAGTCATGACTGGTGTCCCACAGGACTCAGTCCTGGGACCCCTACTGTTTGGCATATACTTCTCAGAGGTACAGGCAATCACAGGTGGACTATGGCAGACCATGTTTGGCAATGACTGCAAACTGGGAGCCATACTTGACAGTTCAGCTGACACAGACATCCTTCAAGGGGCCTCACAGAGACCAACACAGGGTGTCAAAGTCATGACCTCCAACTAAGTGCCACAAACTGCATGGTCATTCCATTGTGGAATATTAAGCACCCACATATTAACACATACATAGCAGCCACTTTAATACAGATGAGGTAATAGGGTATCTGGGGACTAAGGTAGATAGTGATCTCTCCTTTGACAATCATATCTCCAAAGTAGTTAGGACATCCTTCTATGTAGGCCATCTGATTACTAAAGGGTTTGCATCTAAACATAATGAGGTTATAGTGCCCCTTTACGCATCACTCATCAGTCCCATCATAGAGTATAATAACCCATTTGGGATGTACTTCAAAAGACACATCCAACAGCTGTAAGGTCCACAAATGTACCTCGCCAAGAGGATTACTGGCCTCAAACATATGTCCTATGCAGCCAGACTGAATAAACTTTTACTTTACTCAGTGGCATCTCATTTAATCAGAGATGATCTCTGCTGGACAACAAAGCCATGTTGAACTCAGGCTTAATGTATATGGTCCACCTATGGGAATCCATGTCACAGTGAGGCACACACTGTAGTGAGCTGAACCTTGCCACAACAATAACTGGAAGATGCTGGAGGGATGGATTCCTGTCACTGAAACTCCCTATACTTTGGAACAACATCCCTAGTTACATTATACAGAGCCCCTTCCTAACACTCTTCAAGAGAAACCTTGAAGACTGGATGGAGAACAGTAGATACACCCCAGGGATCCCGCCATTGGCTCTGCTCCACAGAGGGACAGTTAATGAATCAATGGGGTGGAAAAAGTTGACACATTTTGGCTAGGCTTATGAATGCCCTCAGCCAGTTAGCCAAGTAACTACCTATGAACATATACATAGGTAAGTATCAGCACATGTTGATAGCTTAATTTACTGTTCAGGTGTTGACTTACCTTGTGCCAATAGCAGTTGTGTATGCAATAGCTGAGGGCTATCTATGTTGGATGCACACAGTAGACTGCCTATACATGACAATTTACAGGTAGTCTTGTGTGTGTGCCATCCATTTTTACTGTGTGTGCAGGTGGAGAAAGGTGTCAGTCCCTAGGTGCCTACACTGTCAGTGTGTGTGTGCTATACATTTAATCCTTGCCAAGGCATGAGCATACTGGGCATGCCTCTGTGTGCCTACTGGGGCTGGCTCAGGGTGTTCATGGTCTGAGTACCTCTGTGCCTGTAGGGTCCTTGGCAATGGTGGTGGGCTGTGAGGGCCTTCACCATTCTGTCCCTGCTGCAGCTGTTTCCACAGGATCATATTGTGTAGCATGGCACATACTATGAAGATGTGGGTGCACATGCCTGGAGAGTACTGCAAGGCTCTACCAGATATGTCCAAGCAACGGAACCATGATTTAAGCATCCCAAACACACGGTCTATGATGATTCTGGTTTGTGCATGTGCCTCATTATGATATTCCTGCATGGGTGTGTGTGCATTTCTGATGAGAGTCATCATCCACGGTTCCAGTGCATAGCCAGCATCCCCCACCAGGTGGCCATATGGGATGTCCCCCCTGGCAAACACCTGATATAGCTGTGAGGCATGCCAGATGTGGGAGTCATGATAGCTTCCAGGGCTGCCAGCACACACATCCATGATAATGCCCTGGGCATTGCACATGACCTGGCAGTTGATGGAGGGGTATCCCTTGCAGTTCAATTAGTGCCTACCCTGCTCACCGGGTGGTGACTTGATGTATATGTGCATGCAGTCTATTGCACCCAGTACCTCTGGGTATTCTGCCAAACAGTGGAAGAGACGCATATTGCTGGCCAACTCCTGGCCAACTCCTCCTGCTTTTGGGGGAAGTATATGTGCTCATTGGCATGTGGTAACATGGCATCCAGGAACTGATGAAGTACCCTGGATGCGGATGCCTGTGAGATCCCCATGATATCCCCAGGTGACCTTTGAAAGGTACCTGTAGCTAGTATTCTCAGGCTTACACATACCTTCATATCCACTGGGATGGGTTCCCCCTCTGTTTGTTCTGGATCTGAGGCATGGCCGCACAACTCCATTGTTACTGTAGGGTGTCCCTGTCCACCCTGTAATGCTCTACTATCTCCAGATCATGTAGCCCCTGGTAGGTTACCCTGGGTCTGGGTCTTCTCCTCCTCTGGTACCTGAGGTGGTTGTGTGCATAATCCTCCACACCACCTTCAGTCTCCTACACATGCTGGTGGATCAAAGCTATGGCAGCTCCCAACATGTACATACTAAAAGTTCCCCATCTGTATACACCAATGGTGCAGACTTTATGGGAATACACAAGTGTGTGTGAGGTGCTGTCACACTTTATACTATTTTGCTATGGATGCTGCTTATGTCATTGGGTGTGTATCAGCAATTCCAGCTGCAGGGTATCTTAATTATGGGTTTTACAGTGAGTACTGCAAGTGTGGGGCCTTTAGTGTGGAGTTATGCTTGCCTGCCTTGATTAATCTGTTGCCCTTTAATTCACTTTTAAACCTGGATCCTCTCCCATTATCAGGCATGCATCCACCTGCCGTCTTTCTTGTTTTGTACTTTCCCTACCCAGTCATGTTGCAAAATGTGTTATGTAGCTGATATCATGCAACCGCTTTGTTCTGCTGTGACACTTTACTGTTTTCTTTGCAGTACAGCTCCTCCCTTTCCTGTTCTGCAGGCAGCTGCTTGCAGCCTTGTTAGCTGTTGTCAATGGCCCACTGTAGGTTCCTAGGTGTTAATTAGTCATTTGTACTCCAATTTCCCTACTGCAGCATTTCCTATATCCTTCCTGTTTCAGCTCGGTGCACACCACACAAACCTGTTTACCAGGTTTAAGCACGTTTTCATCTCCATTCACGTGCATACTTGGTTACCTTGTGTACTCTCAGCTAAGCAAAGCTATAACTAGTTCAACACACCCCTATCCTGCAGCTTTGCTTAGGTATGGGTAAACCGAATTAGCAATGCTCCAATGTGCTTACAGCAAAGGTGACACACCCCTCTCTTGATGTCATCTTTATCTCAAGGGCACAACTCGGTATTATAATGATATGCTGTGAGGTGCATCCTTACACCAGCGGGGAATCTGTAATTCACTATTACTCCTTTCATTTGCATGGCATTGCCTACTAATTCCTAGCTACCACGTATAACACTGTCACAGCCCCTTAGCAACCCTTGAGCCATAGTATGGTGTAGCATGTCTGCCATTCACTATTATGGGGAAATCATGATATGTGTTACATTGCAGTTTTATTCTATATTTTTCTATTTTCCTTGCGATCCTGTTTGTGCGCCACTGCCCTGCGATTCCACTTTGCGATACTGTGAATATAAATATTAAATGTTAATTTTAGACTTTTGTACATGTTTTTTATGCCAATGGCAATATATTTAGCCATTGGCATATTTTAACAATATAATATGTGTTTGGTCAGCTGTCATGGCTCCGATTTTGTTTGCTAAAATGTAAAACATTTTTTACGGTTTACATTTCTGCATGCTTGCACTATGCCTGCACCACTTCCTGGATCGCTACATACCTTCATTTGCATGCTACACTGCTGCACATGGATTAATTAACATACAGGGCCTGGGAGCTGTGCGGGTGTAGTGTACGCAGGTAGTGCATGTGGGAACAGCTCATACCTGGATCTCTCGCCGGCCATGGTGTTGGAATGCCACCACTATGCCTGCACCTGGTGCAAGCTTCATGAATCCCAGGGAATGTCTTTTATTGCTCTGTCTTCCTGAACAGCTGCAAGTTCAAAAGGGCTGTTACACTCTGAGCTTCTGTTGGCCTGGGAAACAGAAAATAATGATGTAATCTGAAATGAGTCATTGGTACCGTTTTATCAATTTAAGGACAGAGAGACTCAGAGCATTTTGCATTTGTCTTAGAACATCCAACATCACCAGCACTCTGCCTATGATCTATATGTAAGTTTATTTTAGAACTGTGTTTTCTCTTAGATATAACTAGGAAGATTAGATTAGTTTTTTTGTCTGTTGATATCAGAACTTTTCTACTGTATTATTTTAAGCATTTCTCTGTGATCTTTGAACTCTTGACTAACACTGTAAGATGCATCCATCTTGTGTTTTTATCATTTATTATTGAATATTTTTAAACCTTTCAACTGTGGTTGTTTTATGTAGAGATAATTTAAGTTCTATTGTACATTGCATGTATATAGTGATACTGTCCAAGCCACCCCAAATAAGCCTATTTGTTCAGTCACACTTACCAGGACAAATGGAGGGGGTGTATCCATATTAATCAGGGTTACGTACACCTCCTGGTTAGTGAGTCAGCATGACACATCTGAGATCATCCATGTGCAGCTAACATCAGCCACAACTGCAATGCAAACTGTGGCTTGCTACAGATCACCCTCCATGACCCAGGACCACCACTCCACCAACCTGGAGGCAGTGGAAAACATGACAGTCCTACTGCACACCCTGGTATTGGTCAATGTCAACTACCCTATCATTAACTGGGGAACTTACTCAAGTACTCACTTCTAGGCCCAGCGCTTCCTGGAATTTATTACCTCATATGCCTTGTATCAGATCGTAAACTCCCTAACAAGGGGTGGAAACATACTAGAAATGGTAATCACCAACATGGGCGACAGGTGCACCACAGCAGAGGTAAACCTGTCACTGGTTAGATCTGACCATGAACTATTCACTGTTTCCACACCCAACCATCTCTCCCACCCATGGAAACCCCAATAGATACCTTTCCTACAGCTAAATTCACACTACTAGAGGCAGGGGTAGGGGGTTTCGCAGCCCCCATGCTCAGGGAAAACACTGCTCAAGATACAGACAGATTTACAAATGCACTCTATAAGCATCTACAAGGATGTATGGATCACGCCATCACTGGTAAACTAAGACTCACTCCTCCTAGACAAGGACACCAGTCTGGTGGACCCCTGCAATAAACAGGCTATACAACAGAAGTAGGACAGTAGTCCAGAAAAACAGCAAATCCCAAGAAGGGCAGACATCCATGACCGGTATTAGTAAGAAACGTAGGTCTCTCATGAAATCATCCAGGGCTAACATCAATAGGAAAACAGGCAAGGATTTGAAAGATAACCACAAAGCCTTCTTTGGCTAGTTAAAGGATCTAAGTGGTAAGATTTGCACTGTGCTAGTGCAATATACCACAAAATATACTGAGCCTACTGATATCGCCAACATCCTTGCAGATACATTCAGTGCAAAATTCACCCCCTAAAGATCCCACAACAATGTCCGAAAAGTACAGTATCCCAGACATCAGAGACACACAGGTGGAAATGGCCCTCTCTAACAGCAATACACAGCATCAATGGAGGCAGACGGTGTCCCAGACTCATCTTGCAAACACTACAAGACAAACTGACCCTCCACCTAATTAAGCTTTTCAACCTCAGCCTCTCCACAGGCTACATGCCCATACAATGGCGAGTGGCAATGGTTATTCCACCCACCAAGGTGGAAACACAACTGACCATGGTAACTACCACCACATAAGCCTGACTAGCCTGATCTGCAAAGCTATGGAGCGCATCCTCATGGCACTCATTAACAAAGACATTGGTAACCTCCAAAAACTTCACCCAACCTAGGTCAGCTTAGTTGAGTGCAGTTCATGCCTACTGAATCTCTTTGACGTCTTACAGACAGTCACCAAGACATTAGATGAGGGGAGAGGTGGTTCACAGATACTACCATGAACTTGCCAAGGCTTTTGACACCATTCCCCACTCAGATATTATTGATAAACTCACCAGCCTGCACATACACCCATACATCACAGGACGGGTTGCCAACTGGCTTACACACACAGAACCCACATGGTACAACTAGCAGTCTTCAGGTCCAACTCAAACAGTCATGACTGGTGTCCCACAGGACTCAGTCCTGGGACCCCTACTGTTTGGCATATACTTCTCAGAGGTACAGGCAAACACAGGTGGACTATGGCAGACCATGTTTGGCAATGACTGCAAACTGGGAGCCATACTTGACAGTTCAGCTGACACAGACATCCTTCAAGGGGCCTCACAGAGACCAACACAGGGTGTCAAAGTCATGACCTCCAACTAAGTGCCACAAACTGCATGGTCATTCCATTGTGGAATATTAAGCACCCACATATTAACACATACATAGCAGCCACTTTAATACAGATGAGGTAATAGGGTATCTGGGGACTAAGGTAGATAGTGATCTCTCCTTTGACAATCATATCTCCAAGTAGTTAGGACATCCTTCTATGTAGGCCATCTGATTACTAAAGGGTTTGCATCTAAACATAATGAGGTTATAGTGCCCCTTTACGCATCAC
Source organism: Protopterus annectens (assembly GCF_019279795.1). NCBI lineage: Eukaryota > Metazoa > Chordata > Ceratodontiformes > Protopteridae > Protopterus > Protopterus annectens. The sequence goes on along the minus strand of NC_056727.1, from coordinate 18,258,237 downwards.
TCATCAGTCCCATCATAGAGTATAATAACCCATTTGGGATGTACTTCAAAAGACACATCCAACAGCTGTAAGGTCCACAAATGTACCTCGCCAAGAGGATTACTGGCCTCAAACATATGTCCTATGCAGCCAGACTGAATAAACTTTTACTTTACTCAGTGGCATCTCATTTAATCAGAGATGATCTCTGCTGGACAACAAAGCCATGTTGAACTCAGGCTTAATGTATATGGTCCACCTATGGGAATCCATGTCACAGTGAGGCACACACTGTAGTGAGCTGAACCTTGCTACAACAATAACTGGAAGATGCTGGAGGGATGGATTCCTGTCACTGAAACTCCCTATACTTTGGAACAACATCCCTAGTTACATTATACAGAGCCCCTTCCTAACACTCTTCAAGAGAAACCTTGAAGACTGGATGGAGAACAGTAGATACACCCCAGGGATCCCGCCATTGGCTCTGCTCCACAGAGGGACAGTTAATGAATCAATGGGGTGGAAAAAGTTGACACATTTTGGCTAGGCTTATGAATGCCCTCAGCCAGTTAGCCAAGTAACTACCTATGAACGTATACATAGGTAAGTATCAGCACATGTTGATAGCTTAATTTACTGTTCAGGTGTTGACTTACCTTGTGCCAATAGCAGTTCTGTGTGCAATAGTTGAGGGCTATCTATGTTGGATGCACACAGTAGACTGCCTATACATGACAATTTACAGGTAGTCTTGTTTGTGTGCCATCCATTTTTACTGTGTGCAGTTGGAGAAAGGTGTCAGTCCCTAGGTGCCTACACTGTCAGTGTGTGTGTGCTATACATTTAATCCTTGCCAAGGCATGAGCATACTGGGCATGCCTCTGTGTGCCTACTGGGGCTGGCTCAGGGTGTTCATGGTCTGAGTACCTCTGTGCCTGTAGGGTCCTTGGCAATGGTGGTGGGCTGTGAGGGCCTTCACCATTCTGTCCCTGCTGCAGCTGTTTCCACAGGATCATATTGTGTAGCATGGCACATACTATGAAGATGTGGGTACACATGCCTGGAGAGTACTGCAAGGCTCTACCAGATATGTCCAAGCAACGGAACCATGATTTAAGCATCCCAAACACACGGTCTATGATGATTCTGGTTTGTGCATGTGCCTCATTATGGCATTCCGGCATGGGTGTGTGTGCATTTCTGATGAGAGTCATCATCCACGGTTCCAGTGCATAGCCAGCATCCCCCACCAGGTGGCCATATGGGATGTCCCCCCTGGCAAATACCTGATATAGCTGTGAGGCATGCCAGATGTGGGAGTCATGATAGCTTCCAGGGCTGCCAGCACACACATCCATGATAATGCCCTGGGCATTGCACATGACCTGGCAGTTGATGGAGGGGTATCCCTTGCAGTTCAATTAGTGCCTACCCTGCTCACCGGGTGGTGACTTGATGTATATGTGCATGCAGTCTTTTGCACCCAGTACCTCTGGGTATTCTGCCAAACAGTGGAAGAGACGCATATTGCTGGCCAACTCCTGGCCAACTCCTCCTGCTTTCGGGGGAAGTATATGTGCTCATTGGCATGTGGTAACATGGCATCCAGGAACTGATGAAGTACCCTGGATGCGGATGCCTGTGAGATCCCCATGATATCCCCAGGTGACCTTTGAAAGGTACCTGTAGCTAGTATTCTCAGGCTTACACATACCTTCATATCCACTGGGATGGGTTCCCCTCTGTTTGTTCTGGATCTGAGGCATGGCCGGCACAACTCCACAAGTTACTGTAGGGTGTCCCTGTCCACCCTGTAATGCTCTACTATCTCCAGATCATGTAGCCCCTGGTAGGTTACCCTGGGTCTGGGTCTTCTCCTCCTCTGGTACCTGAGGTGGTTGTGTGCATAATCCTCCACACCACCTTCAGTCTCCTACACATGCTGGTGGATCAAAGCTATGGCAGCCCCCAACATGTACATACTAAAAGTTCCCCATCTGTATACACCAATGGTGCAGACTTTATGGGAATACACAAGTGTGTGTGAGGTACTGTCACACTTTATACTATTTTGCTATGGATGCTGCTTATGTCATTGGGTGTGTATCAGCAATTCCAGCTGCAGGGTATCTTAATTATGGGTTTTACAGTGAGTACTGCAAGTGTGGGGCCTTTAGTGTGGAGTTATGCTTGCCTGCCTTGATTAATCTGTTGCCCTTTAATTCACTTTTAAACCTGGATCCTCTCCCATTATCAGGCATGCATCCACCTGCCGTCTTTCTTGTTTTGTACTTTCCCTACCCAGTCATGTTGCAAAATGTGTTATGTAGCTGATATCATGCAAATCCGCTTTGTTCTGCTGTGACACTTTACTGTTTTCTTTGCAGTACAGCTCCTCCCCTTTCCTGTTCTGCAGGCAGCTGCTTGCAGCCTTGTTAGCTGTTGTCAATGGCCCACTGTAGGTTCCAAGGTGTTAATTAGTCATTTGTACTCCAATTTCCCTACTGCAGCATTTCCTATATCCTTCCTGTTTCAGCTCCGGTGCACACCACACAAACCTGTTTACCAGGTTTAAGCACGTTTTCATCTCCATTCACGTGCATACTTGGTTACCTTGTGTACTCTCAGCTAAGCAAAGCTATAACTAGTTCAACACACCCCTATCCTGCAGCTTTGCTTAGGTATGGGTAAACCGAATTAGCAATGCTCCAATGTGCTTACAGCAAAGGTGACACACCCCTCTCTTGATGTCATCTTTATCTCAAGGGCACAACTCGGTATTATAATGATATGCTGTGAGGTGCATCCTTACACCAGCAGGGAATCTGTAATTCACTATTACTCCTTTCATTTGCATGGCATTGCCTACTAATTCCTAGCTACCACGTATAACACTGTCACAGCCCCTTAGCAACCCTTGCGCCATGATGTGGTGTAGCATGTCTGCCATTCACTATTATGGGGAAATCATGATATGTGTTACATTGCAGTTTTATTCTATATTTTTCTATTTTCCTTGCGATCCTGTTTGTGCGCCACTGCCCTGCGCTTCCACTTTGCGATACTGTGAATATAAATATTAAATGTTAATTTTAGACTTTTGTACATGTTTTTTATGCCAATGGCAATATAGCCATTGGCATATTTTAACAATATAATATGTGTTTGGTCAGCTGTCATGGCTCCGATTTTGTTTGCTAAAATGTAAAACATTTTTTACGGTTTACATTTCTGCATGTTTGCACTATGCCTGCACCACTTCCTGGATCGCTACATACCTTCATTTGCATGCTACACTGCTGCACATGGATTAATTAACATACAGGGCCTGGGAGCTGTGCGGGTGTAGTGTACGCAGGTAGTGCATGTGGGAACAGCTCATACCTGGATCTCTCGCCGGCCATGGTGTTGGAATGCCGCCACTATGCCTGCACCTGGTGCAAGCTTCATAAATCCCAGGGAATGTCTTTTATTGCTCTGTCTTCCTGAATAGCTGCAAGTTCAAAAGGGCTGTTACACTCTGAGCTTCTGTTAGCCTGGGAAACAGAAAATAATGATGTAATCTGAAAGGAGTCAGTGGTACCGTTTTATCAATTTAAGGACAGAGAGACTCAGAGCATTTTGCATTTGTCTTAGAACATCCAACATCACCAGCACTCTGCCTATGATCTATATGTAAGTTTATTTTAGAACTGTTTTCTCTCTTAGATATAACTAGGAAGATTAGATTAGTTTTTTTGTCTGTTGATATCAGAACTTTTCTACTGTATTATTTTAAGCATTTCTCTGTGATCTTTGAACTCTTGACTAACACTGTAAGATGCATCCATCTTGTGTTTTTATCATTTATTATTGAATATTTTTAAACCTTTCAACTGTGGTTGTTTTATGTAGAGATAATTTAAGTTCTATTGTACATTGCATGTATATAGTGATACTGTCCAAGCCACCCCAAATAAGCCTATTTGTTCAGTCACACTTACCATTTGGATAATAATATTGCACAGTTATAATTGGACACCCTTTGGCAAGGGCCGTTTTAATAGCTGATAAATATTAGTGGGTGGTGGCAGCTGGTACTCCCTTTTAGACTAGGCAGAAAGGGGGCACCGCTGGAAAATATGTGCCAGCCTTCCCCAGGAGTGTCTGTGTTTGTATATAACTCATATCTCAAAGTGTGTGTGTGTGTGTGTCAGCTACTTGGGCAGGACATGAAGCACTGGTTGGACAGAGAGGGTGCTGGAGGTTTTAGCTTGCCCACTAGGGTGAAATCTGGACCATATAGCTGGGCCAGTGGGGAGTCTTATTGGGGGTCCAGAGAGAAAGGGAGAAACCAGCCCCAGACCGACTGTGACCTGTGTGTGCTCTTAAAGGAAATTGTACTTACTGTGTGTGTATTTGTTATCTGCCCCTATGTGGATGCCCCTTACTGGTGTTAGTGGTGAGGATTGAGGCTCCTTGATTGCTGGGCCAGTGCACGGGCATCACACATGGCTTTATATGGATGGATGCCTGCACCAGGGTCCCAAATTAATATGTATTTTGCCATTAATGCCTTAGTGTGTTCCTTTCTACATGTTGCTGATGAAGGACATGTTTACCTGCTATCACAGGCCTCACTTACATCCATTATCATGTCTTTGGCTGTCTAGTGGTGTACTATTGCACCAGAGTCCAGGTGCACTCCCATTTTTGTCATTACTTTTTAATCAGGTTTGTGTGGCATGGGTCCAACTCCACTGAAACATGCTCAGTGACTATAATTGGCAATTACTATGTTTTGTTTAAATCACCTGTTTTAATTAGGAGTTGTGTGGCCTGGCAGATTAATGGTATGGTCAGCAGTTGTGATTGCTTCGGGTTCGAAACATGGGACAGGTGTTTATTTGGTAAGTGTGGATTAGAAGTTTAAAAACACATATAGTCAACATAGATCTATTTAGCTGAGCTTAGCAAAGCTGAGTGACATGAAATGTTGCATAGCAATGTGCGAAAAAATATAAAGAAAAGAAAAATGAAGAGGTAGGAAAGTGGTGAAATGGGGTGCAAGTAGGGAGAAACGATAAAAAATATAAAGAAAAGACAAATGTGGAGATAGAAAAGTGGTGAAATGGAGTGCAAGCAGGGGGAAAAGCATAATGAAAGGTAGGTAGTAAAAGGAAGGGTATAGGAAAGAACCATAGCTATCCATTTCTTGTACAGCAACAGCTGTGCACTTTGATAGAATTTGTACATGACTTTGAACTCTCAAACCCAGAGAGAGGGGTGAGGACAACATAACTGTGTTGTCAAGACAACTAGACCAAATTATGTGCATTCAGTGGACACATTTGCGAAATGTAGAGCTATGCATGGGACAAGTTTTTTTGGGTGGGAACAGGTGCCCATTTTTTAAGGTGAGAGTGTAATTTTTGGGAAGGGACATAGGTACATCCGGATGAGGTAAGTTGGGTAGGTTTGGATGCATTTTCAGACAGACAAAACAGCAGAAAAGGGCAGTGTGTGATATATGAGGGGGTGAACACCTTGGATAGGGAGGGTTTTGTGGAATCCAAGTCCCATTTACCTCCACAAGGCAGCAGCGAGACTCACATACCCACCTATGGGACTGTCAGCACTGTTCCTTCACAGCCACAGGAGTGGCAGTGCTGGAGGCTGGGCGGTCAAGGCTGCCCCACCAGGTTGGTCAGCATGTCCTCAATCCTGCAGGCATGGGTCAAACCCATGGTAGACTACACTGTGCACTAAGACTGGCAGCTCAGCCTGGATGACAACTCTGCCTCCACCACTGGTCTCAGTAGGGATCGATCCCCGTCCAGTGGGGCATTACTACCTGATGCCACAGGTGGTGCAGGGGCAGCAGAATGGGCACCACCAGTCTGAGTCCCAGATGTGCTGAGACCCTCTGTCATTGACATTTGAAGCAAGATAGGAAGATCACCTGGAATCAGCATACCTTGACGTGCTGTGGTAAATGAGGTATATCAATATGTTAAGGTTAGAAATAACCACACCATTGTTAGTATTAACAGAAAGGAACATTATTTCAATTAATCCAAATACTTATTAATGTATATTATGTGTAACACAACAGTAAATAATATAACAGTCTGTTAACAGCATGCCAGTAAGAATTAAAGCATATGGCCAACAAAACAGTTAGTTTTACAAAATATGTTATTATTAAATCATAATTAAACATAACAATAATAAAATACATTTTTCCAAAATATAGTTAGTTTAACAAAATATGTTAATATTACATCATAATAATAAATAACAATAAAAAATAAATGTAGATTAGGGGCGGGGAGAGAGAGAAAACACTCTATTACTGACACTGCAGATTACTGTATATCCCGGAAAATACTGATAATAAATACTGTGCAGGTGTGTACTGTCAGTTTTGAATACAGTGACTACAATTCTCCTATACCTGATGTAGCATATACATACCTTTCAAGCTGCTACCGTGAGTCAGAGTATAGGCCGAGCAATAACAAATGCAGGTACACAACTACACAGAACAATTTCACATAATGTGGACTTCTACAAAGGTGTTCTGTAAGCGGATTTGGTAATACATTGCATTCCAGGTAATCATTTTTCTGGTAATCATTTGACAGATGGATTAAGCAGTTTTAATTACATTACGAGAAATTGTGACACTTGAGAGGCATGTTTGTGCACAGTACATAAACTAGACAGCCATCATGCCTTAGTTGGCAGGCATGGGAATATAACCCAATAGCTGTGACTGCAGGCGACATCTGCAAATACAGTAATAATTGACTGCAGCAACTTAGTACAAACCTTCAAGGAATACAGCAATACTGGAAATCATTATACAGATTTATTTAGGAATTAACAATTCTGATTAACATTTTATTGGTATTGCTGATAAGTGTCTGTGAAATCTAAACACAATACTGCTCATGACATGGGCTGCGTCACCCATATACATTTTTGTTCCAGGGATGGGGGAAAATGAGAACATTATGTGACTGATAATGGCCTGGAGATAACCTTGTACCATAGTATGAGTTGTACAATGCATGTTACAGGATATTCATTTTGCATTCTAGAACTATTACAATTGACTTGCAGTGACAGCAGAATACACATGAATGGAATACAACCATACTGCATATATTACATTAGATTTACGTAGGAATCAACAATGCTGGTTAACACTTTATAACTATTGATGATAAATGTCTGTGAAGTCCACAAAAACTTTGCCCATAGAGTGGGCTACCTCACCCTTATACCTTTATTACCCGAAGTATGAGGAACAGAGAGCATTATGTAACCTATATTGGCCTGGAGACATCCTTGGACTGTACTTTGAGTTAAACAATACAGTTTGTAGGCCATTAGTTTTGTGTTCTACAAGTATTATAGTATTACACTCGACTGCAAAGACATTACCATAGTCAAGTAATGCATACAGCACTACTGCAATGGTTATGACAACACCATCTTGCTGTAGACCATTTTGATTGCTGTTTTTTTGGTATTGTTTATTGCAATACAGTTGTTCGTGCTCATTTACTGCACTACAGCTCTAATTGCTTATTTATTGCACTACAGTTCTATTTGCCCATTTATTGTACTACAATTTTTTTATTGTGTATACTTATACTTTATTACAGTAAATGCTTTACTCTCTTTCTTGCTTATTGCACTACAGTTAGCATAATAAATCCATACATACCACACTCATAGTGCAACCTGGCCAGGCGCCCGGCATGGGAGTCAACATTTCAAGCCCTCTCAGTTGCAACTGTTGGGAGATGAGCACATCATTATGCATACCAGTTTTGCAGATGCTCAGCTTGTATATTGGTAAAACACTGGAAAACATACATACATATTTGTGAGCATTCCCAGTTCTGGCTTCTTGGACCCAGGATCATAGGTAGGTACTAGGCTGTCGGCCAAAGGGCCTAAGTAGGCCTAGCCAACAAAGTTCCCTGGCTTATGCCAACCCAAGAAAGTTAATTTCCTGTGCCCCTGTCGAGCAAAGCCACAGAAGTGATCCCAGGGGTGTATTTCCTATTTCCCATCCACTCATCAAGATTTTTTTGAAGAATGAGGAACTTTGCTTGACATAGATGGGTAGCCTGTTCCAGAGTACGGAACATCTCTGGGACAGGAATCTATCCTTCCAGCAAGTCCGGTTTATTGTTGTGACAAGGTTTAGGTCCCTAGAGCATGTAGCTCGGAGGGATTGGGATTTCTTTAGGTGTAGCATGTCCAACAGCTCTGGGTTTGACATAGCTTTAAATGTTAGGCAGAGATCACCTCGTAGTAGGTGATATGTTAGAGTAAAGCTGGAGTATTTCGAGACGATCAGTGTAAGGCATCTGTTTGAGGCCAGTAATTCTCTTTGTGAGGTACTTCTGTGGCCTTTCCAGCTGCTGCAGATGTCTTGAGAGGTACATTCCAAAAGGGGTGCTGTACTCTATAATGGGTTTAATGAGTGTCGAGCAGAGGGGAACAATGACCTCTTTTTTCCTAGATGAGAACCCTTTTGTGATGAGGTGTGCTATGTAGAAGGATTTCCTGACTACTGTGGCAATGTGATTATGAAAGGAGAGACTACTGTCCACCTGGGTCCCAAGGTCTCATCACACATTCGGTGTTAAGAAGACTGCTGCCTATGTGGTAGTTTATGGGTACAGAGTTTTTACCAAAGGGGATAACAACGCACTTTTTGGCATTGAGATTGAGACCATGGCTCTGACACCAGGCATCGTCTCAGTGAGGCCCCTCTGTAGGATGTCCACATCATTTGGGGACTCGACTATAGCTCCTAATTTGCAGTCATCTGTGAACTTCATTAGCCAGATGGCTTCTGTGTTAGCCTGTACTTTAGAGAAGTAGATACCAAACAGGAGAGGTCTCAGGACCGAACCCAGTGGTATTCTACTTGTCACTAGTATGAAGTCAGATTTGGAGTCTGCAACTTTTACAGTGTGGGGTCTGTCAGTGAGCCAGTTGGCAACCCATCTTGTGACATAGGGATTTATACCTTGTTTAGTGAGTTTAGCCATAATTCCAGAATGGGGGATGGTGTTGAAAACCTTGGCGAGGTCAAGATAGGCTATGTGAACCACCTTACCCTTGTCTACGGCTTTGGTGACTGCCTCAAAGAAGTCGACCAGGTTCAGGAGGCAAGATCTACCATTCACAAACCCGAACTGGGTGGGGTCCAGAGTTTGGAGGTTACCAATGTCTTTGTTTATGAATTCCATGATGATACATTCCATGGCCTTACAGACCAGGCTCATCAGGCTAATAGGGCGATAGTTCCCAGGATCAGTGGTGGCTCCCCCTATGTGGAGTGGGATAACTGTTGCTGTGCGCCATTCAGTGGGCAGAAAGCCTGATGTGAGGCTATGATTGAACATCATGCTTAGGTGGGGAGCTAATTCGTTCTGAAGTTCATGCAAAATGCAGCCTGGGATGTTGTCCTGTCCCATGGATGCTGTGTGTTTGGCTTTTGAGAGTGCTGCTTTTACCTGTGAAGTTGTGATTACAGAGATTCTGCATTATTTCTGTATAGATATGGGCTCATTAGGGGATGAGAGGGGGGTAATGTTAGCACTGAACATATCTGCCAGGATGTTGGCAATATCAGTTGGTTCTGTAATTTTTGTGCCATTGTGCTGTAACTTAGAGCAGATCTGGTTGTTGCCATTGAGATTCTTGACATAGGTATATAATGCTTTGTGGTTGTCCTTAGAATCAGTGGCAATCTTGTTTTCATAGCTAGATTTGGAGGATCTTATAAGGGATCTCAGCTTCTTGCTGAGGCTGACCAGGGAGCTCCTCCACTCATGGGATTTTACTCTCTTTTGCAACAATTTCTTCCTTCTGTTGTAGAGTTTGTTTATGGCAGAGGCTTTCTTTTTTTGGAGGATAGCGTCTTGGTTCTGTTTGGGATAGCACGATCCATGCACTCGTGTAAGTGCATATAGAGTGCATTTGTGTAGGATTCAGCAGTCGTAACTGTATTGTCCATCTGCATGGGTGTCATGAAGTTCACCACTTCTGTCTTAAGAAGCATGAAACTGGCTTTGGATAAATTTTTTTACCATGGTTTCCTTAATGGGGGGTGGGGGTGGGATGTGGATATCTATGGCGATTAGCTTATGGTGTGATCTGACCAATGAGGAGATGACTTCAGGTGTGGAACACCGGTCACTCATGTTTGTACTGACGAGGTCTAGTATATTGTTGCCCCTGGTGGGGGTGTGGATAAGTTGATCCAGGGCATTGGAATTTATGAATTCCAGAAAGCGCTGAGCAAAGGAGTTGGTACATGAGTAGCTTTTCCAGTTAATGGTGGGGTAGTTGAAATCACCCAATATTAGGGTGTTTGGTTGAACCCTAATATTTTCCAGTATATCAAGAAAAAAGGAGTAAGAATCATGGGACATGGTGGGGATCTGTAACATGCTACAATTTGGATTGCAGTTTTGCCCAGAGTTAGTTGCACTTGGATAACCTTGGCTGCATTATGCTGAGCAACTAGGCTGGAGGTGTGGATATCCTTAATGAATATTGAAACACCTCCGCCTTTGGTGTTCCAGTCCAGGTTAGATGGCTGAAAAGTGTGGTATGACTTATAGCGTGGTAATGCAGGGGTGCTCTCTGGAGCCTTGAACCAAGTCTCAGTCACTGCACAGACATCGATGTTCTTCATTTTAAGGAGTGCCTCGAGTGAGTGCATTTTGAGATTTAGACTTTTAGCACTGAGTAGCATTACCCTCAGTTTTTGCATGCCTGTTCCTGTTATGGTGGTGAATTTGTCATTTGAACATTGTCTAAAATAGGCACTATAGGGATGGCAAGAGCCTTTGCCAGTATCCGGAATCACAGGAGTGACAGGTGCAGGCCATCTCTGGCAAAGCATCGTGGTCTGTTAACCATGTCATCCCAGGCAGACAGATACTGGATCCCCTTAGAATGACACCAGAAGCTTAGCCAATTGTTGAAGTCAATCATTTTGCCCTTGTACTGTGGTATCATTCTGGGCGATGGCAGGATGCTACTCAGGGCTAGGGTCATACCTGCCTGGGCTGCAAGATCGGAGAGTTCCTCCATGTCTCTTTTCATGTAGTTCAGGGAGGTACATCTCAGGTCGTTCACACCAACGTGGACATTCACAGAGTCATATTTGTAATTGTTGTGGAGTGACCTGAGTGTGTGGGTTATGTGGCAGATCCTGGCACCTGACAGGAAGCTGACAGTGGCCTTCTCCTTGTTTAGCCTGGTGAGTGGGACATCAGTGTGCCTGACTATAGAGTCACCTATGACTAGTGTGTTGGGTACATTGTTTTACCTTATGAGCTGTGGTTGAGTGGCACACTGAGTCTGTGGGCTATGGTGTCCAAAATTCTCCTCTGTCTCCTCTTCAGGTCATCAAAATGGTGGCAACATTGCTCACCTGGGTGGAGGATACCAGTAACACTGATTAGTTCCCTGGCCAACTAGTCCCAGGCCTCCGCCTTACACTATGAGCCCTGGAAACGCCCCTGCAGCAGCCTGGGTTCTTGATTTTTTGCCAGGAGCCCAGCAAAGACCCTGGACTCCTGAAAACCTCATCTCTTCACCTGAAAGCACACACCTTCACCAGTACCACCTGCCATATCCACAATCAATTAGACTCCAAGGAATAGTGCAGAATTCCTGACTGTTGTGTTTAATATTGGTTGTTTTCCTGCCATTACATGTCATTGAGCAACATTCAATAAACTGCTGCATTGCTTAGCAGCATGCAAGACAGCTAAGTAGAGCTGAGCAGCATGAAAACTTGCACAACCAAGGTTTTCAAAAGGTTAGCACCACACAAACTATAGTAGCCATTAGCATGTTTAAACAGTGCTTCGCACAGTGCAGCACTGCTATATTTCACAATTTTTTTTCTTAAATTAATAAGAAACAATTAAATCACAGACATGTTTTGACTGGTATGGACTCAAACCTAGGACCTGCTACTCATTAGACCATAGTTCTATCCATTTAACTACTTGGATAGCATGATAACTAGTATACTTTCACATACACTACTAGCTACCTGTGAGCATTGCAGAGCACCATGCCATGCTGCATAAACAGGCTTAAACAAACAGACATAAATAATTAATTACAGCCAGTTTCTATTTTTAGATGTCTGGCAGGTGTCAGCTATGTATGTATGAGTGCCGCATGGCTCTGCTGCACTTCTCGTCACGCCACACAAATGGAAATTAAACAAACAAAATAAATAAATAAATAAAATAGTTTAATCATGATAATTAATTACATCCGGTTTCTAGTTTTAGATGTGTAGCAGGTGTCAGCTGTCTATATGTGAGTACAGCTTATCATTGCTGCACTCCGCACTGTGCCATGCAAACATATAGAGAGGAAAAAAAATCATAAAATTAAAATGTTCACATTTAAAACCATTTACAGCATTTCAACAGTAGCAGGGAGCATTACAGGGATCCCCACCCTGTACATAACATCTGACCAAGCATCCAAAACTACGGGTAGTCTCTAAACTTCTCCCTACATGGATTCAATAACTCTGTTTCTATGCTCTCCCTTGGCAGCGTGCCATCATTAATATGTATTGCACATTGCCAAGGGAGAACTTTGGCCATGTACATGGATACATTCGGTGTAGGCTCTACACGGTGCCTATACATTTTTTTTTAAATCCTGGAGTTTGTATTTATTCACTATTTGATAGCCAAGTAAGTGGAATGCCACAGAGGCAATGATAAACAGAATATTTAAAAACACAGACCATTTACCTTAGCTAGGAAAGGAGAACACTGTAGCATTTAGAGGAAATCTAGTTGACAACAATGAACATGCAAATTCAACAAGTGTATTGACTGGAAGTCAGAGTGTTACAACTCTGAGGCAAAATTTTTATTTCTGAGAAAGTGATGAAATCCTAACATTTTATAATTTAACTAACACAAATTCTCCAAGGAAATTCATATGCAGCAGGCAAACCACCCACACTAGGAACAATAAAAGTCATCATGAGAAGTAATACAAAACTATACTGCATTGAGACCTGGACAGTGAAGTCTGAATTTAATAGCATGACAAGATGGATTCATGTTATACAATCAGTAATCACAGAATAGCCAGAAAGTCCGACCTTGATGAGAGTTACAGACTGAAATTAATTATACATTTATACATAACTTTAGTATGTCAACTTCGCCCGCTCTTGTTCCATCTGACTTTTTAACTGTTTTACTTATTCCTTGTTCCCAAACCCATTGTACTATAAAACCTGCTACCTACTTTTGAATGACTTTGTATTTCAACTTTATCCCCTTTCAGAACATCTCATATCTCATCAGTCATTTTATGAGTACTTTTTTATTATAGCTGAATACATCCCATGACATTCTCTCACTCAGACTTTTTAATAAAAATGACAAATGGGAGTCAATTCTTTTAGCCTGTTTACTGATAAATTCCTTTATCTTCCCCTTCATTGCATTGTTCATTCCTCAACTTTCAATGACTCCTCCATACTAATTTCTTTAACTGCAAATGTTATGTCTGATATTCTCTGTGCACTTAATATTTAGCCTTTACACAGGAAAAGAGCACATTGTAAATTTCCTTTAGAAAATACTCCCATGCACTATGAAAGCCACTGAAACTTGAAAATGTCTCGACATTGAAAAGGTAGAAATCTTTGACTTTTGACTTAAAAATTTGCATTCTTCTAAATAAATCTTTGAATCTGCATATATACATGCATGTCCACAGCTTGTGGGGTTTGGCTTTATTGCCCTGAATATGTCCATAATGATTTAAAAAGTTAAAAAGGAAAAAGTCATGCATGCACTCAGGTCTCTCAGCAACAACTACCATTATGACTCTATAATAGTTCATGTTGGAATGAATGACCTGAGAAGTACCTCACTGGACTATATGAAGAGACATGATTAAGCTCTCGGAGTATGTGTCCCAGGCAGGTATGTCGCTAGCCTTGAGCAGCATACTACACTCACCTAGAATTATGCCACAGTATCAACAAAATGACTGATTTCAGTAATTGGTTTAGTTTTTGGTGTCATTCAAAGGGGAACCAGTTCTGTCACCCTGGGAAGCCATGGTCAACAAACCTCCCTACTTTGCCAGAAATTGTTTGTACCTGGCATCTCTAGGCTTCCAACTGCTGGCAATGGCTCTTGACTCTTCCATAGAGCCTTTTTTAGGTAAGATCTTGAAAACAAACTTACTGGTGTGAAATTTGCCAATCAAAACAAAATAAGGGTCATGCTGCTAAATGCTAGGAGATTAAACCAAAAACTGCACAGTCTGGAAGCACTTCTATCACTGGAAGATGTAGATGTCTGTCACATTACAGAACCCTGGTTCAAGGCTTCAGAGAGTACCCTGGCCTTGTAAGGCTACAATGCCTTCCACACCTTTAGATCACAAAATGGGCATGTGAGAACTAAAGGAGGAGGTGCTTCTATGTATATAAATTACATTCCTGTCTAGTCAGCCTGGAAAACTCCATGGAGTTACATCAGGTTCAGGTTATGGAAGGTAAGGGCCTCATTCAAGTCATGACCAGTTGTATATGCCCCTCCTTACAATATAACTCACACAAAGCCTACTTGACAAAACTGGGGACAATTCAAATATTACTGAACACTCTGTTTATGGGGGATTTCATTTATCCCACCATTTATTGGGAAACCTACACTAGCCCTTGGACAGGGGTCCGACTGGAGAGATGATAAGTTATCAAGCAAAGGAGAGTAGTATTGTTGAAACTGAACTCATCCTCAAGTCTTGGTGAGTACCTTCACGAGATGGACCCTTTTTTCAAAAAAATCTCACCAAGACAACACTGATGTATAGACTGTATTTATATAGCATATATCATGGATAGAAGTAGATCAAAAATTACAAAGATAGATGGGTGCACAAGACCCAGGATAAAAAGGTGCCCAATCCTGTTAGGCTCACTGGTGCCAGGACTGAAAAAAATGACATTGTAGAACCCTCATAATATGGAAACATTCCTACAATGGGGCCAGGCCTAGGGGAAGGATGTCCCCCATGTTGTAGAAGGAAGTAGTAGTCCACAAAAACTGATAGGCCAAAGCAGAGTCATAAAGATGATAGAGTGGACTATTGAGGCCAAGAAAGAAATTATGTATTGTTACTATTATGCAAAAAGCCCAGAATTTCCAGACACAAGATATACAAAAAGATTAAGAGAGAAATTAGAGGAAAGAAAAATACTTCCACAAAAAAAAAAACTGTTAGAAGCCTCAAATAAAAAAATGTGTTTGTCAATACAACAGATTTGTGAAAAATAGTATAAAGACCAAGAAACTTTGATCTGCTTGGAAAAAGAAGCATCTGAGGAAGTGTAAAAATATAAAAACAAAACTTAGAGATTTTTGAAAAGTATAAAAAAGAAATATAGACATGGGAAAGAAAGAGAGATTTGATATGGTGCAATGTTTAGTGAAAGGCAAAAGCCAAATTAATCAATATAAATAAGGCAGCCCCAGAGATATTTTAAGGGAAGTACAGGCAAAGGCATCCAGATATGGAAACTTTCACAATGAAAAAAACATAATATCACAAAGAGGGGAATGTAGGAAAGAAGATCAGTAAAATAAAGTAGAAATTAAAAAATACAAGTTGCAGTTATGGAGTGCCAGAAGGTCTAAGTCAGGTTATATCACAGCATGATGGAACGAGCCCCCAAAGTAAGGAGAAACAGGAAGATCAGGAGACATCTTAAGAAGAAATATGGACATGGGAAAGAAAAAGAGATTTCATATGGATTAATATCTATGCAAAGTAGAAGGCAAAACTAATCAATACAAAAAAAAAAAAAAAACCAGCACCGAAGATATCTGAAGAGCAATACAGGCAAAGGAATCCAGACATGGAAAACTTTACAATACAAAAAATAAGACAAAGAGGAAAAGGAGATTAGTAAATCAGAAGTTAAAGAAATAGAAACTGAGGTTATGGAGTACCTGCAAAGTTAAGGATTCAGTGTAGAAAATCTAATTCGAAAGCACCACAACAGGAAGAAGCAATGGACATCCAAGTTAAGAGGGAACCAGTGGAACAAGAAGCAAACTGGTCAGGTGCCACCTGAAGATATTTTGGATCCTTAAACAGAAAACCATTATAAACAATCACTTGAAGCTGGACAGCAAGGGAAGGAATTGGAAACTGTGGAAACTTTGATGCAGTCATTGTTGAGGAGTGATTGGCCAGTGAGTTCCCATATGACAGAACAATGGATGCCACAGGATGAAATTGAAGAGAATGTGCCACACGAGGGTCTATATTAGATGAATGAAAGTTCATCTTAGCGAACGCTCACATGAGCGAAAATTGTGGAATTCGAAACTGCAATTGTGAGATTGCAGTACAGTGAAAATGGGAATATTTGCCCTTTCCTCACTGTAGTGCGATCTCAGAGTTGGAATATATATTTAGCAAAGGGTGTGGGGGGCACAGCTCCCCACAATTGCAGTTTTGAGTTCCTGAATTTTCGCTCATGTGAGCGTTCGCTAAGATGAACTTTCGTTCATCCAATAAAGACCCGCCACAGGAAAATGCTATAGAACTTTCTATAGAATGCCCACAGGAAATGGAAAACAAAAAATATGGCCTCAGTTTAGACGAAAATGAGCTAAGAGAAGAGTTGCTTGATTTCACAGCAATAGATAAGACATATTACGATCAATGAAAGAAATAGATTGCAGAAGGTCAATAAAACCCAAAAAGTCAGAAGTTTGTTAAAACAAATGAACACAGTAATTAGGACTGTCCATAGAGATCCATGCAATATAACAGAAGTAAACAGGATATATTACTGTGCAGCTAAATTAATAACTGATAAAGTTCTACCACAAAAACACAGGATAGTGATGGAAAGGAAGGGGGAAATCAAATACCATCATGGAAGTATCAAACAGAAAACTATAAAACAATTAAGACAAAAAGTCTCACTGTTAGAAGACTATAGAAGAAGGAACAGACTAACAAAAATACTTAGAAAGATAGACTTGATGAAAGCAATGTGCAGTATTAGAAGAGACCAGGATGTATCATGCACTATCGCAAATAGCAAACTAAAAATTTCAGCACAGGTGAAAAAACATAGAAGATACGCAGATAAATATAAAGGAAAAGTATAAAATAAGCAATTTATTAATGACCCAAAAAGTTTTGTAGATAATTGGGAAACAAGGTAAAAGGAATTGAAAGACCACCAAAAAAGAATAAATAAATATATTTTGGAGAAGTATTTGTGAAGATCCCGTGGATCATAACAGAGATGCTAAATGGATAGAAGACGTAAAAGAAAGAATACAAATTTAAAAGTACAGGACATGAAATGGGATGATGTAACAGCCAGAGAGATTGAAACAAAGTTAAGAAAAGCCTCTAAATGGAAAAACCCAGGCTCAAATGCAGTACCTAACTTCTGGTTAAAGTAGTAAGATCTTTGCATGAAGATTTAGCCATGAGTAAGAACTATTTATATGCCCACCCTGAACAGACACCAACCTGGCTAACAACAGGAAAAATAATGCTTCTACTTAAGAATGAACCTGCAAGCAACCATAAAAAGTATAAACCAGTAGCTTGCCTTCTGACGACATATAAGCTATGCACTGGAAATGATGCTGACAGAGTTCATAGCCATATAGAAGAAAACTCAATTATGGCAATAGAACAAAAAGACAATAAAAGAAAATCATATAAAACAATGGATCATTGTTTCTAAATAAAGTCATAGTGGAGAACTTTAAAAAGAGGAAGAATCCAAGTATGGCATGGATTGACTGCAAAAAAAGCATTTGATAGTATTCCACATTCAAGGATAAAAGAGTGATTAAAAATGTATAAGATACACCCTACACTAATCAACTACATTACAGCGACCATGAAAGAGTGGCAGACCACTTTGCAATTAAGCCATGATAAGGGACAAATTATTATCCTAGGGATAATAATTCAAATAGGGATATTCTAGGGCGACTCTTTTGTCACCGCTGTTATTCTGCCTTGCTCTAAACCCATTAAGCTGTCTACTTAACAGCTTATGTCATGGCTATAATTTGGCTCCTAGAAAACAAAAAAGTGTAAAGACTCCTTATCTTCTCTTTGTTGATGATTTAAAACTGTATAGCTCATCAGATGAAGAACCAAAAGCACAACGTCAAGTTGTCAAAACTTTTCTGATGATATAAAAATGTCATCTAGTCTTGATAAATGTGCAAAAGCAGCCTTTAAAACAGGAAACTGCAGCACCAGGAAAACATCAGTTTGGGACAAGAATGTGATATAAAAAAAGTTGAACGAGAGGAAGAATGTGATATAAAAGAAGTTGAACGAGAGGAAGAATGTGATATAAAAGAAGTTGAATGAGAGGAAGTGTATAAATATTTGGGACCTGATGAAGGATCAACAATAAAACATGAACAAATGAGAATAAAACTTAGTAAGGAATACTTTAGAAGACTTAAATTAATCCTGAAAACAAAGTTGACATCTAGGAACAAAAAAGTTGTAAACCGATTTGCTCTTCCTGTCCTAACTTACAGTTTTAGAGTTTTTGACTGACCCTAAAATATGTTGGGAAGATTAGAGAGGAAAACAAGAAGGATGCTTCATGCTCACCAAATTATTTATAAAAATCAGTGCATAGATTATATATTCCCCATTCTGAAGGAGGGATGGGCCTACTTGAAATTGATTACATGTATAGATCTGCAATCGTGGGACTGCACACATCTGCTGACCTCACAAGACCCAAACATACTGAAAGTTTTGAAACATGAGGAGAATAAATCTAAGATGTCTTCTCTGCTTAGTCTTGCAGAAGCATATCGGCGTCAAGCAGGAATGGACATCAAACCAGAAGTGGGTAAAAAAAAAAACAAAAAAAAAATCTATGGGTTTGCTCATTTCCCCACCATTTGCTGTTACTAGAATAGTCTGGATTCAGATTTGCTGAATACAGGACTGTATAAGAGTTTCTGAGTTGCCCAGACCTTCCTGTCATAGAGGGAAGCCTTTCTGCTTATCAGTGGGAGTGGTAAGCACTGAGTAGCTTATCCACCACTAGAAGAGTGGTTTCCAGCTCTGAAATTGTACCTTATTGGCCTTTTTGGGCTGCATTCTATCCCTTTTAACTTTCTCTGTTTGCATTTGTTTTAGCTCAGTGGATCCTGTTTTGGCATCCTGTAGACTACAAGAGCAGCAGAAAGGAGAAAGAGAGATGTTGGTTGATTCCAAGTACCTCCACTTGCTTTTTCTTGCATAAAATTGCTTGCTGCACTTTATTTGAGTCGTTTTGTAAGTTGTTGCAATTATTTCAACTGCATTTACTGTTTGTTGGTTACACACTGAAGTGCGCTAGCCTGCTCTGCATTTAAAGTGAATTTATTGTTGCTTTAAGGGTATTTATTACTGTCTCCTAAATAAAACAAAAAAAAAAAAAAAAAAAAAAAATGCTGTTTGCTTGTTTTCTCACCATTTTCTGTTATTAGAATAGTCTGGATTCAGATTTGTTGAATACAGGACTGTATTGGAGTTTCTGAGTTGCCCAGACCTTTCAGTGATAGAGGGAAGCCTTACTGCTTATCAGTGGCAGTAATAAAGACTGAGCAGCCTATCTACCACTAGAGGAGTGGTTTCCAGCTCTGAAATTGTACCTTATTGGCTGTTTTGGGCTGCATGCTATCCCTTTTAACTTTCTGTCTTAAAAACCCACGTTTGCGCAGTTTCACACTTGTTTTAGCTCAGCGGATCCCTTTTTGGGGTCCTGCAGACTAGAAGAGCAGCAGGAAAGAGAAAGATAGACTTTGGTTAATTCTAAGTACCGCCACTTGCTTTTTCTTGCTTAAAATTAATTGCTTACTGCACTTTATTTTAGTTGTTTTATAAGTTGTTGCAATTATTTCAACTGCATTTACTGTTTGTTGGCTACACACTCAAGTGTGCTAGCCTGCTCTGTGCTTACAGTGAATTTATTGTTGCTTTAAGTGTATTTATAACTGTTTTCCTAAAAAATGAAAAAAAAAAAAAAAAAATCTGTTCGCTTGTTTTGCCACCATTTTTTGTGACGAGAATAGTCTGGATTCAGATTTGCTGAATACAGGACTGCATTGGAGTCTCTGAGTTACCAGACCATTCTGTGATAGAGGGAAGCCTTTTTTATCAGTGGGAGTGGCAAGCACTGAGCAGCCTATCTACTACTAGAGGAGTGGTTTCCAGCTCTGAAATTGTACCTTATTGGCCATTTTGGGCTGCTTTCTATCCCTTTTAACTTTCTGCCTTAAAAACCCGTGTTTGTGTGGGTTTGCGCAATGTGCAGCGCCGCTAAGCTAGGGTAAACTATTCCTAGTGCCAGAAAGTCTACTCTTCAAATTTTCTCTTAGATCTTGCTAGTGCTCGTCTTTTCTGTACTTTAACTAGCTTATAAAGTCTAGCACTTGTTCAGACCTGCTGTAGCATTTACTGTAGCATACAGACTGCTACCGGCAGTAAACTTTCAATAAAAGAAACAGCCTCAGTACTTAATAAATTACATACCCTCCAGGCATGTGCAAAGGTCAATTCCCCATGCTTTCTCCTATCAACCTGGTGAACCTGGCATTCTGAGGCAATGTACACTGACAGCCCTCTCCTCTTCCCCACAACACTCAGACTTGTGAGAGATGCACGTATTTATCCAGGTTGGAAGCCATGCACTCTCCAGCCAAGACTGGAATAGCTGGTCAAGAGGAGAAGATCAACACTAGCACCACACCACAAGGAATACATAGCCACATACCCTCACAGCTATCACATAACAACAAAACACACACACACACACAGACCTTCAGAGAGGCTCTCAAAAATAATCTACCCAAACAACAGAGACCTCCAAGGCAAAAATGCATGCAACCACCACACCACAAACCACGAGACACATAGCTCGCACAAACAGCGTGCCACAAAACCTAAGCCCCTAAGGCAAAATAGCATACCCAATATACTTATCATAGGTGACTCAAAAGTAAGGCACACTGATGCCCCACTAACTAGGTTGAATAAGGAGAAGGTAATGGTCAGCTGCCTGTCAGGTGCCAGGATATGCCACATAATGCACACACTCATGTCACTCCAAAACAGGTACAGGTATGACTCTATCATTGTCAATGTGGGTGTGACTGACTTGGGATGCACCTCCCTGGACTACATGAAAAGAGACATGGAGGAGCTCTCGGATCATGTAGCCCAGGAGGTCATGACCCTAGCCCTGAGTAGCATCTTACCATCACCAAGAATAATACCACAGTACAAACAAAAAATGATTGGCTGCTAAGTTTCTGGTGTCATTCCAAGGGAATCCAGTATCTGTATGCCTGGGTGATATGATCAACAAACTCCGATGCTTTGCCAGAGATGGCCTGCATCTATCACCCCTAGGATTCTGTATACTGGCCAAGGCCCTTGCCACCCCTATAGTGCCTTTTTTAGGCAATATCCAGAAGACCAAAATACCACCATAACAGCTACAAGCAAATGTAATCCAAGGGTTATGCTACTCAACACTAGAAGTCTAAATCTCAAGATGCACTCATTCAAAGCACTCCTTAAAATGGAGAATATCAACATTTGTGCAGTAACGGAGACCTGGTTCAAAGCACCTGAAAGCAGTTCTGCGCTACCAGGCTATAACTCATACCACACCTTTCAGCCCCCAAAAATGCACCAAAGCCCTAAAGGCAATGGTGTCTTCATATTCATAAAGGATATGTACACCTCCAGGCTAGTAGCCTGACATAACGCATCAGAGATACTTCAGGTACAACTAACACTTTACAAGACTGCAATCCAGGTTGTTGCCTGCTATAAATCCCCTGCCATGTCCCAAGACTCCCACTCCACATTCCTTAACACCCTGGAAAATATTAAGGTTCAACCCAACACCCTCATACTGGTTGACTTTAACTACCCCTCCATTAACTGGAAAAACTACTCAAGTACCAACACACTTGCTCAATGTTTCCTGGAATTCATCAATTCCAGTGCCCTGGACTAGCTCATTCAGGTCTATATTACATCACTGAACTGCAACAAGTTCGAATGATGTAATATCGAACCTGAAAGTCCAAAACCTGAAAAGAGCGAAGCCATGGCACATCGATTTTTTTTCCCTGAGAAAAAAAATTGGTGGGCCATTTTTGGGGCTTTGCTATTTCCTCCACTGTGGTGTGATCCCTGAGTTGGTATATTTAAGTAGGAGGGGTGTGGGGGATGTGGGGGGTGAAGCCCCCACTTTAGGTTAAGTTTCAGATTGCAGTTTTTTTTTTATTTTTGTTAGGGAACAGTAATGTTTTTCCCTGGGAAAAAAAATTGCTGTTCTTTGTGTTTGCTATTTTAGTGTTTTGGATATTAGGGTTTGATATTACATCGAACTTTTTGAAGTTCGATGATGTAATATAGACCCCCTCATTCTTACCCCCACTATGGGTAGCAATATCCTCAACCTGGTTATAACTAATATGGGTGACCATTGCTCTACATCAATTGCCAACTCCTCCTTGGTCAGATCTGACCACAAGCTAGTCACCATGGATATCCACATCCCACCCACACCCCCACAAAGGAAACCACAGTAAAAAAAAAATTTCCAAACCCAACTCTGGGCTTCTAAAAACTGAGGTGGCTAACTTTACAACACCCATGCAAATTAAGGTTAAATGCAGGACTGCTGAATCATACTCCAATGCATTGTATGAACCTGTACACAAATGCATGGAATGGGCCATTCCCAATAGAACCAAGACGCGCTCCTCCAAAAAAACGAAGCCAATCTGGTGGTCCCCTGCCATAAACAAACTCTACAACAGAAGGAAGACACTGTTGCAGAACAAGGTAAAGTCCCAAGACTGGAAAAACTCCATTGTCAGCCTCAACAAAAAGCTGAGATCCCACATCAAATCCTCTAAAGCTAGCTATGAAAATAAAATTGCAACAGATACTAAGGACAACCACAAGGACTTATTTAGTTATGTCAAAAATCTACAGGGCAATGCTCAGATCTGTTCTGAGGTACTGCACAATGGTAAATCCTATACTGAGCCAACAGGCATTGCCAGTATACTGGCTGACAGATTCAGTGCCAACTTCACCTCCCTCTCACCCCCTAAAGGGCCAATCACAATGCCTGAGGGTTGCCTAACACCCAATATTACAGTTACACAGGTTAAAATCACACTGTCCAAGGCCAAGAATACTGCTTCCATGGGACCTGACAACTTTCCAGTTTGCGTTATACATGAATTGCAAAATGAACTGGCACCACACCTGTGTGCCCTGTTCAATCACAGCCTCATTTCTGGCTTTGTCCCTGCCGAATGGCACACTGCTACAGTCATCCCACTCCACAAAGGGGGTGTGACTATGGACCCTGGGAACTTCTGCCCCATTAGCCTGATGAGTTTAGTATGTAATGCTATGGAGCGCATCATCATGGACCTAATAAATAAGGACATAGAGAATCTCCAGACTCTAGACCGCATGCAATTTGGATTTGTTAAGGATAGATCCTGTCTGCTCAACCTGGTGGACTTCTTCGAGTCTGTCACCAGAGCTGTGGATGAAGGCAAGGTATTTCACAGAGCCTACCTCAATCTGACCAGGGCCTTTGATACATTTAGTCACTCAGAAATCATAGATAAACTCACTAAATTCAGCATCAACCCCTATGTCACAAGGTGGGTTGCAAACTGGCATACTGATAGAGCCCACACAATGAAAGTAGTGAACTTCAAATCAGACCACTAACCAGTCAAGAGTGGAGTCCCACATGGATTGGTCCTGGGTCCTCTCCTGTTTGGCATATACTTTTCTAAAGTCCAGGCCAAAACCAAGGGACTCTGGCTGACCAAGTTCGCACATGACTGCAAACTGGGAGCCATCATTAGCTCCCCAAATGATGTTGACATTCTACAGAAAGGCCTCGCGGAGACCAATGACTGGTATCAGAACCATGGCCTTATGCTCAATGCCAAAAAATGCATCATCATTCCCTTTGGGAAGAACACAATACCCATGAACTACCACATCAATGGTAGCCCACTTAACACTGAAGGTGTCGTAACAGATCTGGGAACACAAGTGGACAGCAACCTATCCTTTGATAGTCACACTGCCACTGTCATCAGAAAATCCTTCTATGTGGCACTTCTCATTACAAAGAGTTTTGCCTCCAGGAAGAAAGAGGTCATTCTCTCTCTCTCTTTCGCTCTCTCATCTTCCCTCATTAGACCAATTATAGAGTACAATGCCGCATTCAGCATGTACCTCACTAGACACATGCAACAACTAGAAAGACCACAAAAATACCTTATTAAAAGGATCCTAGGCCTTAAACTCTTGCCCAGTGCAGAAAGACTAAAACTCCAACTCTTCTCAGTATTATATCGCCTACTTAAAGACAATCTCTGCTTAATCTACAAAGCCATGTCAGACCCAGCACTGTTAGATTTGCTACATCTAAATAAATCCTAATCCCTTCGTGCCATATGCACTGGAAAACTCAACCTCATCACTTCAATCAACAGAACTTGTTGGAGGGACAGGTTCCTAACCCAGAGACTGCCCCATGCTCAGGAATAGACTTCCCTTACATGTCAAGCAGAGCACCTCACTATCCCTCTTCAAGAGAAATCCTGATGAGTGGATGGGAAATAGAAAATTCATCCCAGGAATCATTTCAGTGGCCATGCTAGACAGGGGCAATGGGAAATAACATCAGGCGGCATGATTCCAGGGAATCTTTTGGGCTAGGCTTGTAAAGGCAGGCTCCAGGGTCATTAACCTAGTACACTCCTATGAAACTATGAATCATGCAACTGAATGTCTCAAAAAAACAAAAGATAGAATATAAGGTGAAGGACCAGATCAGCAGGCAAAAATGTGGAAAATGCATAAATATATTTGCAAGTATAGAAAACTTCTGGAAGAACCTCACGTTGATCAGGATCAAATGCAGGAATGG
Organism: Protopterus annectens; assembly: GCF_019279795.1. Lineage (NCBI taxonomy): Eukaryota > Metazoa > Chordata > Ceratodontiformes > Protopteridae > Protopterus > Protopterus annectens. The sequence goes on along the minus strand of NC_056727.1, from coordinate 18,233,171 downwards.
TTAAGGAGAGGCAAATTTAAACCAAGAGATGAAAGGTTAATATCAGTGGCCCAAGATAGTGGGCTACGTACACTTTGGTTTACAAAGTTTTTTGCTGGCTGTGACATACTAATGACAGAAGGACTGTATACTAAAAGACATAATGTGGCAAGACTGTTGCACTGCAGAATGTGCAACATTATGGTATTAACATTATGGTATTGAAGTGAATGAAAAACACTCGAAAAATGAGCCACAAAGCATCATAGAAAATGATGGTCTACATCACATGGGATTACCTATTACCAACAGTTCAAAAGATAGATGCTAGAAAACCTGATATAGTGGTCCAAACGTAGCATTGATCATTGAAATCACCACACCCATTGACTACAGTGTCCTATGTACAGAGAGACACAAAGTCATAAAATAGCAGGATTTGCAGGCAGAAACTAGAGCAATGTGGAAGAAAGATACCAGACAGTTTTAATAGTAGTAGGAGCAACAGGTCTTATATAAAAGAATCTACAATCATATTTAGATATGTTACGAATACATGTAAACCTGTATGAATTGCAGGAGGAGTCATTACTGGGCACATTGTGGGTGCTGTGAAGAGCACTTCTGGCTGACATCAAAGATTGAAACAATACAAATTTCATGAACTTTAATTGTACTTTGACTTAGGAATGGGATCCATTCCAGTCATGGTATTAGAAACCCATAAGACTTGGAGAAATTAAAAAAGAACTAGACCCTAACTCACTAGTGCAAAAGTTCCTTGACTTTGTTAAATAAAATGCCCTGCAACAAATTTTCATACCCAACAAGAGGAACAAACACTAGATATGGTCCTCACTAACATGTCAAAAAGATGCACTGCCACAGCAGTCAGACCATTCACCTTCAAGCTGTTACTAACACCAGAACTCACAAAGGGTGAAATCAGACTAAACAACTTCACCAAGGCAAACTATACCCTCTTAGGTGAAGGTATAAATGCATTCCACACCCCACCCTCAGCTGGAAATGGTAACTACACCGACACTTACACTAAAGCCCTGTGCAATCACATGCATAACTGTGTAGGCTGTACAAAAAATAATCAAAGCCAGATGTCCCAAGTAAAAACAAACCACCATGGTGGACATCCACCATCAACAAACTTTTCAATAAACACAAAAAGTTGCTGTCCAAGAGGCCCCAACAATGAAAAAGAACCTTCCTCAGACTAAACAGGCAAATAAGACAACTTATCAAATCCTGTAAGGACTTCTTTGAGAAAAACTTAGCAAGCACAGCCAAGGATAACCATAAGGCCTTTTACAGCTACATATGTAGCCTAAAAGGTAGGACCCAGGCATGTGCAGAACTAGTAACCAATTTTATCACACACACACACACACACACACACACACACACACACACACACACACACACACACACACACACACACACACACGCACATACACACACACGCACATACACACACACGCACATACACACACACGCACACACACTGACCCAACAGAGATAGCAAACCTGCTAGTGGATAGGTTTGGTGAAAATTTGACTCACTTATCCCCTCCAAACTTATCACAAACCTTCCCCCACCCCCTCCCATCCTACGTATTTGAAGATCAGGTCATCAAAGCCTTGTCCAGGGCAAACACCACAGCCTCTATGGGACCAGACAACATCCCAGGCTGTCTTCTAAACAGGCTAAAACATGAACTAGTATCATCATTAATGGAATGGTGGCTTAATGGCTGAGGTGTTTGCCTTACAAACACAAGGTTCAGGGTTTGAGTCTCACAAGGGATAATTGGCTAGGCTTAAAATGGCTCACAGGTGCAGTTAGCTTAGTACTAAACCATGAACCTATGAACCTTTTTCAATCATAGCCTAACCACCGGCTTTGTTCCTGTGGAATGGAGAACATCAACAGTTTTTCCCCTCCACAAAGGTGACTAGCAACAGACCCAGGTAATTAGAGACCCATACAAAACCATGGAATGTATCATTCTGGACCTCATAAATAAAGACATAGGCGACCTCCAAACCCAGTTGGGGCTTCGTCAAGGGTAGATCCCTCCTGTTATATCTGGTAGATTTCATTGAAAAGGTGACCAGGGCCATTCATTAGGGCAAAATCTATGCACACAGCATACCTTGACTTAGCAAAGGCTTTCAACACAATCCCACACCCAGGCATTACCGATAAACTTAAGTAAACTGAATGTAAACCCCTTTGTTGTAAAATGAGTTGCCAAATGGCTCACAAACTGGGCACACACTATCAAAGTGGGTGACTCCACATCAACCAACAGATCTATCACCAGCGGTGTAACACAGGAGTTAGTGCTGGGCCCCCTACTGTTTGGTATATACTTCTCAGAAGTTCAGGTCAAAACTAAGGGGATGTGGCTGACCAAGTTTGTGGACGACTGCAAACTGGGTGCAATTATTGAATCCCCAGATGATGTAAGTATATTCCAGGATGGTCTTACGCAGACCACCGACTGGTGTCTTAGTCACGGTCTCAAACTGAATGCAAAGAAATGCATCATCATTCCCTTTGGCACAAACAATATCCCTTCACGCTATCAAATCAACAACAATACCCTAAGTACCCATGAAGTGGTAAGGGGTCTGGGATCACAAGTTGACTGCAACCCTATCTTCGATCACTATGTGTCTACTTGTAGTAAGGAAGCCGTTCTACATAGCATACTTGATTAGTAAAGGCGTTGCCTTGACAGAAACAGAGCCTATAACCCCTCTATACTCAGCACTAATCCAGCACATAATTGAGTATAACGCCTTGTTTTGCATGTACCATACAAAGCACCTGCAGCAATTGGAGAGACCTTAGAGGTTTCTAACAAAGAAAATCAAGAAACTCCAGCTAGTGCCTAACACAGACTAAAGTTCCTGTCAATATACTCTGTATCATATAGACTTCTTAGGAGAGACTTATGCCTGGCTTAAAGAGCAATCTCAGACCCAAACCTAATGAACTTGTTGCATATCTGTAAATCAAACGGGACTAGGGCTTCTCGATCCAGGGACTTAAATATGGCCTGCAACTTAAATAGGGCATGCTGGAGGGACATATTTTTCTCCCAGCAACTGCCGCATCTTTGGAATAGGCTACCAATTCATGTGAAACAGAGCACCTCCATGGCGCTGTTCAAGAGGAACCTGGACGAGTGGATAGGTGATCGTAAATTCTTACCAGGCATAGTGCTCACAACCCTTCTGGACATGGGCAGTCATTACTAAATGCAATCTTGTGCACTGACTAGCATTTCTGTGGTATTACACTGGGATGAAATGGCTAGGCTTGAAATCACCTCCAGGTCCATTGCCCAGTAATCTGCTATGATCCTATGATATATGTACTCTCTGTCCCCTCTCCCAATTTTTCCATCTCCTCCTTCATTTACCTAAAAACACAATACAGGTCTCTTTCATAACTGTATATGGTAAATTCCTAACAAGAAAATAGGGTCTGCACATTAACATCAACCATCCCACCCAGTACCATTTCCTTTTGCTGTCAAATTACTCGTGCACTTCATCATCAGGGTCAGATGTTCTAAAACAGTTTAACACCTTTCACATTTCTACTGCTGTACTTAACTTTGTCCAAAGCTATACCAAAGCTACAGCATCACACTGCTTTCCTTTCCTTCAAAAAGTCCTTACGTAAGCTCTACTTTACCTTTGTGCATAATATATATAGTATATATATATATATATATATATATATATATATATATATATGTCTACTTGAGTTGGACAAAAGACCAGAAGATCGAACTCTGGAACGCAGAGACGAAAACAATGAAACAGCAAAACACCGAAAAGCGCAAAATTCAAAATCCCGATGTTACGGGAGTTCGAATTAGCACTTTTAGTGTTCTGCTGTAGGTAAGTGTGTGTGTGTGTGTGTGTGTGTGGGGGGGGGGTTCAGGGGGGCTTGCCCCCTTGCCTATCATTAGTGTAGGGTGTTTTGTTTAGTAGTGTGGGGCAGTTGTGTGTGTGTTTTTGTGTGTTATGTGTGTTTTGTAAACTTACGTGTTTTTCGGTGTTCATATATATATATGTGTGTGTGTGTGTATGTGTGTGCATATGTATATATAATTAAAAGTTTGACATTGAGATGTACCCATATGAAAACTTCGAACTACAGATGTTCAAAGTTTCATCTGGGTGAACATCTCAATGTACGAAAGTTTATATTAGCGAATGCATTGTGCATTCGCTAATATAAACATTCAAAGAATTGTACAGAGATCGCTGTACAGTGCGGTTAGGGAAATTCATCCCTTTTCTCACTGTAGTGCGATCTCAGAGTTGGAATATATAGTTAGTGGGGGGATATGAGGTGCAGACCCCCACAGAGGGGTGCAGAGGGGCTTGCCCCCTGAAAAATGTGATGCTAGATACAGGAGGTCAAGTAAAGTGAACTCCTATAGTTAACATCAGGCAATGTTTTCAAAAACAATGTCGAATCAGCTGAATTCATTCAGCTGATTCGACATTTTAACTTGTTCTATAGTTTAAATTTTGAGGTTTACTTTCGAAATGTGGGTCAGAAAATTATTCTGCGTTTCGACATATTGATAGTAAACCTATATATATATATATATATATATATATATATATATATATATATATATATATATATATATATATATAATGAAACAAAACAATAGACCTCCACAACAACAGAGTCCTCTGTTAAATGAAACAAAAATGTAGCAAAGTAGAAAAACTTCGGACTCTGCGTACCTTTCAGTACGCTTCCTCAGACCATAAAAACAGTAACAAAACAGGATGCTCTTATACTATGTCACAAAATGTAATAATTGTTTTAGACAATGAACCTGGTGAGCAATTAATCAATTAAGAGCAATTAAGAACCTTAGTGTAAAGAATGCATCACAATTTTAAAAACATATACTAAATAAATGAATGAGTAAATAAACGAAGAGTAGAAATAGACCTAAAAAACAGTATGCTAACTTATTTATACAAAATTTAAAACATCAACACATATAATAAAAACTTGATTATTGTTTTTCTTCTTCATATTCATTTCACTTCATTCAATTCATCTCACAACATTTATGATTCATTTAATTAAAGAGGCATACAAGAATGTTTGAATAGAAAATATGCACAATAACTTAATAAGAAATTTTTTAGGAAATATCAAATGCAATGAATACCTAAACAGAATATACACTAGACTGGTGTCAGAAAAGAAGAAAAGAAGCGCATACAGTACGCTGAAAGGAAACGGAATAAAACAATGTATCAATAAAAATGGATATATACATAAATATGGAGCCTGAGTGGAGCTGTAAGCTTACAATGCTGAATAAAAAACATATAAATATGAGAAACATCATGCACGAGGTGAGCTTAAACAAAAACAAAAATATAAAACCATACATTGTGTATATAAACACTTTCTAGTGCTCATCTACGTGCACTGAGATAGGGTTTAATGGACATATATAGGTTTAAACCTGGGGAATGATGCCCTTTTAACCTCATAATCCATTTTAGTTCCTTGAGTTCTAACAGATTTTGGTAGTCTCCACCTCTAACATTGGATTCTACTATTTCTAGCACCCTAAACACAAAAGAATGGCTTGGAAAACATTGCACATGTTTAGCCAAAGCATTTAATTCATTTGACTTCTTTATATCATAGGTATGGTTATAGATCCTGTTTTTTAACTTGCGTTTTGTAAGGCCTATGTAAAATGCGGAGCATTGTACACACGTCGCTAAATAAATTAGTCCTGTGCTGTCACAGGTGGCTAGAAACCTAGGTTTAAAGATGTATTTAATTTCTGGATGTACGTAAATTTGTTCTTTGGTAATAAATTTACAATAATTGCAATGTTGGCAGGGAAAAGTACCTAATGTTACATTTGATTTCACTGTTTTAGGAATTGGCCTGTCACAGAGCAATCTTTTCAGGTTTCTATTGTTCCTATACGTAAAATGTGGAACATTTCCTACCAGTTGCTGTGTGAAGGTATCTGTCATTAACACCTTCCAATTGTTATTTATAATCTCTCTAATGCTCCTGCTATCATTAGTATAAGTGGTAACAAAACTCAGCTTGTTGGAAGGAGGAAAGGGATTGTTGTTACTATGAGAGCAAGCATGTGTAGTGTGTACTGGTAACTCAACATCTTTCAGTACTTGCGCCCTGATTTTTCTTACTAAATTAACATCGTACTGTCTATCCAGAAATAGACGTTCCATTTTATCTGCCTCTAGAAGCAAGTCTGCTGGATCTTTACAAATTTTCGAAAGCCTAATAAATTGACTTTTAACTATGCCTTTATATACATAACGTGGGTGCATACTATCGTAGCGTAGTATGGTATTCCTCCAACAGCTTTTTCTAAACAGTGTGGAGCTTAGTCTGCCATCCCTTATGTCCAAAGACACATCCAGAAAATTTACCGAATCAAAAGAGACCTCTGCTGCAAATTTGAGGAAGGTGGTAGTGGTTTCTAGATAATTCTTAAAGGCATAGAATTCCTCTATGGAGCCTTCCCCAAATCAATAAAATGTCGTCAACAAAACGATAGTAGGCTACTACTTTCTTAAAAAGAAAATGAGTGAATACGTGGTCCCTCTCCCACTTATACATAACTAAATTTGCATACGTGTTTGCACAAGGGGTGCCCATGGCTACCCCTGAGGTCTGTAGATATAGGCACCCCTCATAAACAAACACGTTATTGCTCAAAACAAGATCCAAAAGTTGACAAATTAAGGTAACATCATTCCTTTTAAATTGTGGAAAAACTGATAACAATTCTCTTACAGCTTGTACCCCTTCATCATTGGGTATGGACGTAAATAAACTATTTACGTCCATAGTAACTAAAAGATGTTCTCCCTTAACCAATACTTTATCTATAGAGTTGAAGGATGCCAGCAACTGGTAGGTGTCTTTTAATATGCTGGGTATTTCGTTTATTAGTGGCCTCATGGTTTTTTCTAAGTATACGGAAATGTACTCTGTTGCCCATTTCTCGCTAGCAACAATGGGTCTTAACGGTGGAGGTAAGATACCTTTGTGCATTTTTGGTAATCCTTTGATTATGGGCACCTGTGGATTATCTATCGAGAAATATTCATATAAATCATATGATATTTGGCCACACATAAGGAAATCATACAGCTCATTTTTTATCCCAGCTATAATGCTTGCCATTCTCATATCTATATATATATATATATATATATATCTATATATCTGTTCATAGGTAGGTACTAGGCTATTGGCCCAACGGCCTACGTAAGCCTAGCCAGCAAGGTACCATAGCTTACACCACCCAAGAAAGTTATTTTCCTGTGCCACTGTCCAGCAGAGACACAGAAGTGATCCCCGGGGTGTATTTCCTATTTCTCATCCACTCATCAAGATTTTTCTTGAAGAGTGCTAATGAAGAACTTTGCTTGACATAGGTGGGTAGCTTGTTCCAGAGTATAGGAAGTCTCTGGGACAGGAATCTATCCCTCCAGCATGTCCTGTTTATTGTGGTGACAAGGTTTAGGTCCCTAGAGCTTGTAGCTTGGAGGGATTCGGATTTCTTTAGGTGTAGCATGTCCAACAGCTCTGGGTTTGACATAGCTTTATATGTTAGGCAGAGATCACCTTGGAGTAGGCGATATACTACGGAGTAAAGCTGGAGTTTTTTGAGGCGGTCAGGGTAGGGCATTTGTCTGAGGCCAGTAATCATCTATGTGAGGTACTTCTGTGGCCTTTCCAGCTGCTGCAGATGTCTTGTGAGGTACATTCCAAATGGGGCGTTGTACTCTACAATGGGTCTAATATGTACGTATGGTTCTACTTTATTTCATTGAAAGCTCATTTCACTGAATTTCAGTTCACCTTGTCCAAATCGCTGAAAGTACTCATTTCACAGAATCTCATTTCACTAAAGTGAAATACTGGCACTGCGTAGAATCCTGTAAGGCAAGTAAAAGGTACATGCCCCTTTCCCAACTGTAGTGTGATCCTGGAGTTAGTATATATAGTTGTCAGGGTATAGGTGGCACATCCCCCATGTTGGGGGGTGTGGGGGGCATAACCCACCACCTAGTTTGGTTTTATATTATATTTCACCAAAAGCTTCAAAACAATACATTTTAAACCATAGACATGCACACTTACAAAACAATACACTTTATGCATCACCACTTAGGTAGGGTTAAACTATTCCCGGCGCCATAAAGTCCGCTCTTCAAATGTTCCCTTAAAACTAGCCAGTTTTGTTAGTTTTAGCACTCAAATCTGTTTCTTTGAGCTCAGCACTTGTTCAGAATTCACTAAATAAGCTACAAATTACAATATCACTCAGCTTTCCTCACTTGTTTAGATGAAAACAGTTTTTAGGACTTAATAAATAAGCAGCTATTCAGGCACGTCTATGGGGCAGCTCCTGGTGTTTTTGCCTGTCTGATGAATCTGGGCATCTTAGAGCAATGCAGCAATTGTGTCATGTACACATACAACCCTCTCCTCCTACCACCCAGCACTACAACCTGTGAGAGATGCACTTATATAGCCAAACTGGAAGCAAAGCTCTCTTCAACCAAGACTCTACTAGACAGTCAAGAGGAGAAGGTAAACACTTGCACCCCACCAGACTCATCACATAGTCCCTCAAAGCCTACACAACCAAAACACACACATAGCAACACAAAACATACAACTACATTTGTGGAGACTCTCAATAAACATCTTCTCAAGCAACAGAGACCTCAAAAGCAGAAATGCAAGCAACCCCCAATACAACCCAAATGACATATGGCCCACAAACTCAGTGTGCCCCTCAACCACAGCCCATAAGGCATAACAACGTACCCAACACTCTAATCATAGGTGTCTCTATAGTCAGGCACACTGATGTTCCACTCACCAGACTAATCAAGGAAAAAGTTACTGTCAGCTGCCTGTTGGGTGTCAGAATCCGTCACATAATGCACGCACTCGGGGTCACTCCATAACAAGTACAAATATGACTCTGTTATTGTCCATGTTGGTGTGAAAAAAAAATGATCTGCTGTTAATGTATTTGTGTTTCTCCCTACTTTATTTTGCTTTTGTGTCATCTTAAAAGTACTCAATTGTATTTATTACTGCTTGGTGTAACTCATTCTAAGCCTTTTAGTTTAAGCACTTGGGCTTCAGACCAGTTGTTTTACATTAAGAAGGTTTGTGGTCTGCACTGTAGTGGCAGAACACGTAGCTTACATCCTTCTAAGTTGGGAACTGCTGGTTGAGGGTTCAGTGTCTGTTATTCTAAAAGTGTATTAATTCTGGTTTAAGCACTTGGGCTTCAGGCCAGTTATTTTACATTAAGAGGGTTCGTGGTCTACACTCTTGTGGGAGGAGAGGCTGGACTCTGCCCTTCTGAGCTGGGAATTTCTGGTTAAAGGCTTATAGTGCCTGCATATTTGAACTGCTTCTTAGTGAAATTGGTACACCTTGTTTGCTGTAGCATAGACTAGATCCAAGCCTGCTGAATCTAGCTTTGTTTGTATGCTTGCAGTTTGTTTGCTTGTTATTTCCCTGAAATGGTAATTCCACCTAAAACATGACTTTTCAGTGCTTCTGTGGATCCCTAGTGATATCTGCATTGCTTGCTGTACTTATTTCCTTGTTTCACTTGAAAGAAAGTTACTGTTTGTCATTTTTGCATTTAAGTTACCTGTAACACATTGCATTTAAGTTACCTGGCACTTGCTCACTAAGTCAGCACTAAAAAATTAAAAGCACTACACCCTCACAAACTCCCCTTGAGTACCTTGTTCCCCATTGGCCCTTTTTTTTCAATTATAAAGGAATTACCAATACTATAGCATGTCCAAAGGTCAGTTGTCAATCTCCTCTCCGGTCCAGCTGGTGAATCTGGGAATCTTGAGGCAATGTTACAATTGCCTCATGTGCACAGACAAACCTCTCCTCCTCCCAACAAATTCCAACACATGTGAGAGATGCAACCATATAGTCAAACTGGAGGCTAAGCTCTTTCAACTCAGTACTGGTGTAACCAGTCAGGAGGAGAAGGAAACCACACTCACTACAATTCCAGTCTCACACAGACCTACCATGACAGCAAACCAAACACATAAACACACAAAAACATACTCGGAGGCTCTAAATAAAAATCTGCCTAAGCAGCAGAGACCCCCAAAGCAGACACCCAAGCAACCGCTACCCCAAAACAAAACACGTGCAACACATAGCTCACAAAGCCAGTGTGCCGAACAGTCAAAGCCCTTAAGGCTAAACAACACAGCTGATACACTTGTAATAGGTGACTCTATTGTCAGGCACACTGATGTCCCACTCACCAGGCTGAACAAGGAGAAGGTCACGGTGAGCTGCCTGTCGGGCGCTAGGATCCACCACATAACACACGCACTCAGGTCACTCCAAGGCAAGTACAAATATGACACAGTCATTGTCCATGCTGGTGTGAATGACCTGAGACGTACCTCCCTGGACTACATGAAAATAGACATAGAGGAGCTCTCTGAGCATGTAGCCCAGGCCGGTATGACCCTGACCTTGAGTAGCATCTTACCCTCACCAAGAATGATGCCACAATATGAAGACAAGATGATCAATTTCAACAATTGGCTTAAGTATTGGTGTCATTCAAAGGGGATTCAATGCCTGTCAGCCTGGGATGACATGCTCGACAAGCCACGATGCTTCGCTAGGGACGGCTTGCACCTGTCACCCCTAGGCTTTCGGATATTGGCAAAGGCTCTTGCTACCCCATAGTGCCTTTTTTAGGCAAGGCTCAAAAGACAAACCTACCACCATAGGTATCACAAGGGATAAGAAACTAAGAGTAATGCTACTCAACGCCATAAGTCTAAACCTCAAGATGCACGCACTCGAAACTCTCCTTAGCATGGAGAACATCGATATCTGTGCAGTAACAGAAACCTGGTTCAAGGCTCCCGAGAGCACCCCAGCACTACCAGGTTATACCTCATACCATGCTTTTCAGCCACAAAACTTGGACCGAACCACAAAAGGAGGGGGTGTATCAATATTCGTCAAAGATACCCACACCTCCAGGTTGGTGGCACAGCACGAAGCATCAGAAACTATCCATGTGCAACTAACAGTGGGTAAAACTGCCTTCCAGTTTATAGCCTGCTACAGACCACCCTCCCAAACTCAGGAACTCCACTTGGCCTTCCTGAGAACACTGGAAAATATGAAGGTCTCTCCAAACATAATTATATTGGGCGACTTCAACTACCCAAACATAGACTGGGAGCATTACTCTAGCTCCAACACCCTAGCCCAAAGGTTCCTAGAATTTATAAACTCAGATGCTATGGAACAACTTGTTACCACTCCCACAAGAGGGGAAAACATACTGGACCCGATCATCACCAACATGGGGACTCTATGCTCCAGACCAGAAGTGTATCCCTCACTGGTAAGATCAGACCATAAACTAATCTCACTGGATATTCACATCCCGACCCCACCCCCTGCCCAGAAAACCACAGTGAAAAACTTCTCTAAAGCAAATTTCACACTCCTCAAAACCGAAGTGGAATCCTTCAAAGCCCCCAGGCCTGTGGAAAATACGGCCCAGACTGCAGAATCCTTTATAAACGCATTCTATGAACACCTTCAGGAATGCATGAATCACGCAATCCCAAATAAAACCAGGAACAATCCTCCAAAGGCAGACGTCCTGTCTGGTGGACCCCAACCATAAACAGACTATACAATAGAATGGGGGAAGCTACTACATGATAGAGCAAAATCCCAAAAAAAGGAAGGCATCTCTGATCAGTATTAGCAAAAAACTACAGGCACTCATAAAATCATCTAAGGCCAGCTTCGAGAGAAAAACTGCACAGGACTCTAAGGATAATCACAAGGCTTCCTTTAGTTATGTTAGGAACCTGGGTGGGAATTCCCAGATATGCTCAGAATTAGTCCAAAATGACAAAAAATACACCAAACCCACAGACATTGCCAACATCCTAGCTGACAGGTTCAGCGCAAACTTCTCCCCCCCCCTCCCCACCACCAAAAGGGCGAATATCTATCCCAGCAGAGTGCTGCCCCCCTGACATCTCAGATGCTCAGGTAAGAGCCTGCCTCTCCAAAGCAAAAAACACAGCATCAATGGGACCAGACGGTGTCCCGGGCTGCGTCCTACATGAACTCCAAGAAGAGCTAAACCCAAACATAAAACTACTGTTCAGTCTCAGCCTTACTACAGGATATGTACCCAAAGAGTGGCATACAGCAACAGTGGTCCCTCTCCATAAAGGTGGTGCCTCAACGGATCCTGAAAACTATCGCCACATAAGCCTGACTAGCTTGGTCTGAAAAGCTATGGAAAGGATCATCATGGACCTCATAAATAAAGATATTGGGGACCAACAGAGACTGGATCCTACCCAGTTCGGCTTTGTTAAGCCCAGATCCTGCCTCTTAAACCTGGTCAATTTCTTTGAAACAGTCACCAAGGCCATTGACGAGGGGAAGGTGGTCCACGCAGCCTACCTTGACGTCGCAAAAGCCTTCGATACAATACCCCACTCTGGCATTATAGATAAGCTCACCAGCTTAAATATAAACCCCTATGTCACTAGATGGGTTGCAAACTGGCTCAAGGACAGAACCCACATGGTTAGAATTGCTGGAGCCATGCCAGACTCCAAGCCAGTTACAAGTGGCCTCCCACAAGGCTCAGTCCTGGGACCTCTCTTGTTCGGTATATATTTCTCGGAGGTACAGGCAAACACGGAAGGACTGTGGCTGACCAAGTTCGCAGATGACTGCAAACTGGGCACCATAATCGACTCTCCAGCCGACACAAGCATCCTCCAAAAGGGCCTCATAGAAACAGACAACTGGTGCCAGAGCCATGGCCTCAAGCTAAATGCCAAAAAGTGTATAGTCATCCCTTTGGCAAAACAAAGTGCCCACAAATTACCACATAGGTGGTAATCCATTAAGTACAGAAGAAGTAATTAGGGACCTGGGGACCCAAGTTGATAGCAATCTCTCATTTGACAACCACGTGGCCAAAGTGGTTAGAAAAATATTTTATATAGCCCACCTAATCATGAAGGGATTCACATCTAGATCAGGGGAGGTCATCGTGCCTCTTTACTCATCCCTCATCAGGCCCATAATTGAGTACAATGCCCCTTTTGGGATGTACCTTACCAGACACCTGCAGCAACTGGAAAGACCCCAAAAGTACCTCACCAAGAGGATCAAAGGGCTCAAACAGATGCCATATGCTGCCCGGTTAAAGAAACTCCAGCTCTACTCAGTGGCATACCGCCTGCTCAGAGGCGATCTGTGCCTGACGTATAAAGCTATGTCCAACCCGGAATTAATGGACATGCTGCACCTCAAAATCCAAATCCCATCGAGCTATGCGCTTGAGAGACTTGAACCTCAGCAGTGAAATAAATAGGACATGCTGGAGGGACAGATTCATAACCCAGAGGCTCCCTTCACTCTGGAATAAAATCCCAGTCCAGGTTAGGCAGAGTCCCTCATTGACTCTCTTCAAGAGGAATCTTGATGAGTGGATGGGAGATCGTAGGTTTACCCCGGGTATCACTTCTGTGTCACTGTTAGACAGAGGCACAGTATACTAACCTCGAAAAAGGGCATAGCAAAATTAATTTAAAATGGGTGGCGAAAGCCAAATACACTCTGGTTAGGCTTATAAATGCCCTAGGGCAGATAGCCTAGTATAAACATATGAACCTATGAATGACCTGAGACATACCTCTCTGGACTACATGAAAAGAGACATGGAGGACTTTCCGATCTTGTAGCCCAGGCAGGTATGACCCTAGTCCTAAGTAGCATCCTGCCATCACCCAGAATGATACCACATTACAAGGACAAAATGATTGACTATAACAATTGGCTAAGCTTATGTTGTCATTCTAATGGGATTCAGTATCTGTCTGCCTGGGATGACATGATTGACAGACCACAATGCTTTGCCAGAGAAGGCCTGCACCTGTCACCCTTGGGATTCTGGATACTGCCTAAGGCTCTTGCCACCCCAATAGTGCCTTTTTTAGGCAAGGTTCAAATGACAAATTCACCACCGTAGCAGGTACAAGCAAGCAAAATCTGATGGTAATGCTACTTCATGCTAGAAGTCTAAAACTCAAAATGCATTCACTCGACGCACTCCTTAAAATGGAGAACATCGACATCTGTGCAGTGACAGAGACCTGGTTCAAGGCTCCAGAGAGCACCCCTGCATTACCAGGCTATAATTCATACCACACCTTTTGGCCACCTAACCTGGACCGAAACACTAAAGCCGGAGACGTGTCCATATTCATTAAGGATATCCACACCTCCAGGCTAGTTGCTCAGCATAATGCATCCGAGATTATCCAAGTGCAACTAACTCTGGGCAAGACCGCGATCCAAATTGTAACTTACTACAGATCCTGCACCATGCCACAGGATTCCCACTCCTCATTTCTTAATACACTGGAAAATATTAGGTTACAAGCCAACACCCTAATAATGGGCGATTTAAACTATCCCACCATTAACTGAGAAAACTACTCATGTACCAACTCTTTTGCTCAACATTTTCTGGAATTCATAAATTTCAACACCTTGGATCAACTTATCCACACCCCCACCAGGGGCAGCAATATCCTAGACCTGGTCATTACCAACATGGGCGACCAGTGTTCCACACCAGAGGTCAATTCCTTGTTGGTCAGATCTGACCACAAGCTAATCAGCCTAGACATCCACATCCCACCCCCACCCCCATTAGGGAAACCACAGTAAAAAATTTCTCCAAAGCCAACTACATGCTTAAGACAGAAGTGGACAAATTCACGACACCCATGCAGATGGACAGTAGAGGTACAATTGCTGAATCCTACACAAATGCACTTTATAAGTACTTACACGAGTGCATGGATCGTGCTATCCCTAACAGAACCAAGATGCTATCCTCCAAAAAAAAGAAGCCAGTCTGGTAGTCCCCTGCCATAAACAAACTCTACAACAGAAGAAAGAAACTGTTACAAAAAAGAGTAAAATCCAATGATTGGAGGAACTCCCTGGTCAGCCTCAAGAAGCTGAGATCCCTCATAAAATCCTCCAAAGCTAGTTACGAAAACAAAATTGCCACTTTTTCTAAATAAAACCACAATGCATTCTATAGCTATGTCAAGGATTTCAATGGCAACACTCAGATCTACCCTGAGTTACAGCACAATTACACTAAATTTAAATATACATAACCAAATGATATTGCCAACATCCTGGCAGATAGGTTCAGTGCTAACTTTACCACCCCTTTCACCCCCTAAAGGGCCCATCTCTATACTGGAAGAATGCAAAGTTCTTGTAATCATGGCTGCACAGATAAAAACCACACTCTCCAAAGCCAAGAACACAGTATCCATGGGACCTGACAACATCCCAGGCTGCATTCTACATGAACTACAGAATGAACTGGCACCCCACCTAAGCACCATGTTCAATCATAGCCTCACCTCAGGCTTTGTGCCCACTGAATGGCACACAGTGATGGTTATCCCACTCCAGAAAGGGGGAGCCATCACAGACCCTGGGAACTACCATCCCATTAGCCTAACAAGTCTGGTCTACAATGCAATGGAATGGATCATCATGGAACTTATAAACAAAGACATTGGTAATCTCCAAACTCTGGACCCCACCCAGTTTGGGTTTGTAAAAGGCAGATCATGTCTCCTAAACCTGATAGACTTCTTTGAAGCAATCACCAAAGCCGTAGATGAGGGTAAGGTGGTTCACACAGCCTATCTAGATCTCGCCAAGGCTTTTGACACCATCTCCCACTCTGGAATTATAGATAAACTCACTAAACTAGGTATAAATCCCTATGTCACAAGATGGGTTGCCAACTGGCTCACTGACAGAATCCACATTGTGAAAGTTGCAGACTCCAAATCCAACTTCAGACCAGTGACAAGTGAAGTACCACAGGGTTCGGTCCTGGGTCCTCTCCTGTTTGGTATCTACTTTTCTGAAGTACAGGCTAACACAGAAGGTCTTTTGCTAACAAAGTTCACAGATGACTACAAACTAGGAGCCATAATTGAAACTCCTAACGATATGGTCATCCTACAAAAGGGCCTCACTGAGACAGATGCCTGGTATCAAAGCCATGGCGTCAAACTCAATGCCAAAAAGTGCATCGTCATCCCCTTTGCTAAAAACTCTGTACCCATGAGCTACCACATAGGTGGTAGACTACATAACACCAAAAGTGTGATAAGAGACCTTGGGAAACAGGTGGACAGTAGTCTCTTCTTTGATAATCACATCACCACAGTAGTCAGGAAATCCTTCTGCGTGGCACACCTCATCACAAAAGGTTTCTCATCCAGGAAAAGCGAGGTCATTGTTCACCTCTGCTCATCACTCATTAGACCCATTGTAGAGTACAGCGCCCCTTTTGGTATGTACCTTACAAGACATTTACAACAACTGGAAAGGCCGCAGAACTACCTCAAAAAGAGGATTACTGGCCTCAGACAGATGCCCTATGCAGACCATCTCAAAAAACTCCAGCTTTACTCCATCGCATATCACCTACTCAGAGGTGATCTCTGCCTAACATACAAAGCTATGTCAAACTCAGAGCTGTTGAACATGCTCCACTTAAAGAAACCCCAATCCCTCCGAACTACATGCTCTAGGGACCTAAACCTTGCACCACAATAAACGGAACATAGTAGAGGAATGTATTCCTGTCCTAGATACTTCCCATACTCTGGAACAAACTACCTATCTATATCAAACAAAGCTCCTCATTAGCACTCTTCAAGAAAAATCTTGATGATTGGATGGGAAATAGGAAATTCACCCCAGGAATCCCCTCTGTGTCTCTGCTTAACAGGGGTACAGGAAAATAATTTTCTTAGGTGGCGAAAGGCAGGGTACCTTTTTGGCTAGACTTGTATAGGCCCTTTGGCCGATACCCTAGTACCTGCCTATGAAGCTATGAACTCTTTCCAGTGGACAATATAAACCCAAACTAGGTGGAGGTCTATGCCCCCCACACCCCCAATGTGTGCGGGGGGGCTGTGCCCCCCAATATCCCTAACTATGTATACTAACTCCAGGCTCACACAACAGTGGAGAAAAGGGCATATACCTTTTACTTGTCTTACAGTACTCTGCACAGTTCCAGTATTCACTTCAGTGAAATGAGAGTTGGTGGAATTATTTTTCAGTAATTTGAGCTTTCAGCAATTTGGTGAGGGTGAACTAAAATTCAGTGAAATGAGCTTTCAATGAAACAAAGTAAACCCATATATATATATATATGTGTATATATATATATGTATATATATATATATATGTATATATATATACATATATATATGTATATATATATATATATATATATATGTGTATATATATATGTGTATATATATATATATATATATATATATATATATATATATGTATGGATCTAGGATGTTTGCTCAACTGAGCAAATGACCAAAATCCAAACGGCTGGGGATAATTATGCAAAAGTGCTTTTCATCAAAGAAGCACTTTCGCGTAAGTATGACTATTGCCGATGCTGTACTATGGTGCGTGTAAGGGAAATTTCCCTTTTCTCCACTGTAGTGTGGTCTCAGAGGGAGAATATTAAAGTAGGGGTGTGTGGGGGGCACAGCCCCCCACATGGGGGGTGCAGCGGGGCCCCCCTGCTAAAACGTAAATGCAGTGTTTTTTTTTTTTTTTGTCACACGCTTTAACGAAAGCGCTTTTTCGATAAAAGCACTTTTGTTAAAGTGTGTTTGGGTTTTATGTATTTTGACGTTTACTCAGTCGAGCAAACGTCCTAGATCCATATATATATATATATATATATATATATATATATATATATATATATATATATATGTTTACTATTGGCATTTTGAATCCGCTTCAGTCGACTGTTTAGAATGTTGACCCGAAATGTGGAATTCGGAATGCTGAAAAGTAAACCTAAGTGAAAATGAATACATCGACAACAATGGTTCGAAGTATTCAACATAGCAGCAGGTGACATCACTCACCTCCTGCTATGCACATTAATGTACCATTAAACCGTACAGTCTACAGTACATTAATTCTACTATTTTGCAACAGGTTTATGCCTCCCCTGCATCCTGCATCTACACCCTTCACATTAACTATACCAACTCTACTTTGCAACTAAGCAAGAAATATCTTTGCCTGTTCATGTTCCATGGTACTCATAAATAATGGTGGGAGCTTAACTTTGCTACTAAGCAAGAAGGAATTGGGCTTTTTCTTGCTTTGCGCCACTCAAAAGTTGTGGCGTTGCAACCTTATAACCGTGACCACAAACAGAACACATTAAATGCACTTCTGATAGGACGCGGGGAACCAGGTGGAAGTAATAGTTATTTTATAGCCTGCATAGGTGTAACCATAAACTGATTCTATTTATTACTGCTTGCACTCCTGGCATTAAGAGCGGACAAAGGAGTAAGCTTTAATTATTTTGTTTATCCCTTGTATAGTAAGAACGACTACCAAACAAAGTATATACTTTACCCATACACATGGGAAATGCTTCAGATTGCTTAAGTCTCTGAAAATGGATAGTGTGTATACTAATTAACCTAGCTCCCCTAGACAGGAAAACGACATAGAATACTAGGTGTTCGATAACGCTTTAGACAGTTTTAGGAAGCGTATCCTTCAATCTTCAGGATTATATTTGTCTTAATATTGCATTAGCAGGCATCTGTACTTAAGATAGGACCATCAAATTATGACCGCAAGTAGCTGATAGCCAAATTCACGCTGACCTGATAAGACTGTTCTAATCACACTTACAAACTGACTAAAAGTAACTGTACTAGAACCTGTTGTTTTATATGAGCTTTTTACACTGTATTTACTGTTTAAATACACCAAACTGAATATTGATTTACTTTTACTGCAACTGTATTTGGGTCTGTCGCATTCAATAAGTTATTTCTAGCTGTGCTTTAAATACATAGCGGTACTTAAGTAGGATACAGCCCATACCAGTAGTTAATTATCCCACAGTGTTTGAAATTGTTGAATGGCAGTTTAAATGCAGTAAGATGTTATCTTTCCCTGTACTATAGCCAGCATTGTGGGATAAATGTTTTTACGTGGCTGATTAAGTGTTTGCTTAAGCATTTTCTGTGAGCTAATTAAATAAGGATTTTTGTTTTTCCTTTCTCTCTTCCTGCTGTCTTGTTCTATAACTACTCCCAGCTCTCCAGCTTGCCTACCCTCCACTAGGAGATAAGAACCCACCAGGCAACTAAGGACCCATCCTAACCTACCAGCTGTAACATCACCCTATAAGTGTACCCTGTGCTATTCCTAGAAAAGAAAGAAGAGAGTATGTGTTGTCCTCATACTGACTTTTAAAACTAATTTGTAGGTTGCTTATTCCTTGTTGTTGTTAATTGCAAGCTTCTCTGCCTGGTCAGCCAGCAGCCATACCCCCCCATATCCTGTAGTCAAATTATAGTCCCTCTCTTGCTTTAACATTACCTCCCCTAGCCAAATAGATCGTCTTTCAAGCCCTAGTCTAGCCTTCCCTAGAAACTACTTCTGCTGTAATTCATTTGACTATCCACTAGGTGGCACCTTTTCCCCATCTTTTTTTATCATTCCATCCCAGAAAATACTCATTCTACTGTCTGCTGTCTATACCCTTCCTACTATTGTCCTTTCGCACAACCCTGTTCTGCTTTAATTACCCACTTTCCTCCTTTATATTCTCCCATTCTACTTCTTATTCACTCTATACCAACCTCAAATTAACTTACCTCTAACAGTCAGCATTCTACTGATTGTTCACCTTGGCTGTTTCGCTCACTTGTCTCTACCCGCTCCATTTGCCCTGCGGGCTCACTCCGCTCCCCTACCCTGCCCCCAATTCCCAACCGCCCCTAGTGGTCCTACATTTATTCCTGTAAACCACACCCCCATCACATAAGCACACCTTATTAGCACTTCCCACCCTTCCTGACAAATCACCTCACCTGGTCATATTACATTAGCTCCCTGCCATCCTTGTAACAACTTCCTAACTGTTGATACTACCTACCCCCTTTTAATTCCACATCTTATACTAAGATAATGGCTAAACTATCCATTCCATGTCAAACAAAATTTTTACACCTGGCCTCTCTCTTACCTCGTCTTTTACCTATCTATTAACCTCCTATGAACAACCAGTATACCCCAACCTTCTCTTCCCCTCCAAATTCACTTCCACACCACTACTAGCCATCTCCCAAACCCACATCAACATCACAACTAGACCTTGCTACTTACAAGCGAAATATCATAGATTGGCCCATATAAAGTACATCAATCTAAATATTAGAAAATCACTTAGCTATTTCTGTAAGTTTCACAACCCTATATATGGAATATACCTCCATGCCCTGCTAAATGGGGACAGTCATCCTAACCCCAGCCCAAACAATACTTCAGCCACTGAACAAGGCAACTTTAACATTACTAGTACACAAGCCCCTATTAAACCTTCTAACTCACTTTATATAGCACATCTTAACATACGTAGCATTAACAACAAAATTGTCCACCTCCACGCCCGCTTAGATATCCACCTATTTGACATCCTATGTTTATCTGAAACATGGCTAAAACCGACAATTAATGACAATGAAGTCACCCCACCTGGTTACAATATCCTCAGATTAGACAGTACAAACAAAAAGGGAGGGGGGTAGCAATCCTTTATAAAACAGAGCTACAAGTTACCACTGCAAAACTTAGACCACCTGTGTACAATAATGCTGAAATCCTCATTTCCAAATTTCAGGTCAACACATGTAAATCCATATACATTGCTTGTATTTACCTTCCCCCTGGAAATAACGTTAATACCCTTGAAAATATTCTAAACTGGCTGTCTATTAATCTTCCACAAGAAACTATAGTCCATGGAGACTTTAATATCGACTGGAAGTCCTGTAGTACTATACATCCTACCACCCATATTAACCTATATGGCTTCTCACAAGTTATTACCTCCCCAACCAGGATCAATAAAACCTATAACAAAGAAAGCACCTTAAATTGGATTCTTACTAATTCTCCTCTTCAAATATGCAAAGTAGGAACCCTCCATGATGATCTAAGTAACCACTCACTAACATATATCATCAGACACAAAACCAACATAACTTAACCAAATACCTTTAGGACAATACGGACCAAAAAACATTTTAATCTGGAACTATTCCAGTCAGAACTTAAACACTGTAATTGGTTACCACTAAAATCCCTCCCACTAGATGAAAATGTCAACATGGATTTAGACCATTTCACAGTACCACAACGGCACTGCTATCCTTTACAGACTGCATTAACAAAAACCGTAACAACAATATCGTTTCCTCTTCAGTCTTTTTAGATTTATCTAAAGCTTTTGACATGGTTAATCACCAGCTCCTTTTAAATAACTGAAATTCCTTTCTCTTGAACCTTCAGCCTTTAATTGGTTCAAATCTTACTTAGACAACAGACAGCAGGCTGTACTATGGGACAACAATCTGTCTACACACCTCCCCATTTACCTTGGTGTTCCCCAGGGTTCCATATTAGGCCCACTGTTATTTTCCATTTTTATTAATGACCTCCACTTAGCAATTCCTCATGCAACCTGTATTCAATACGCAGATGACTCCACTATAATTTGTTCAGCTAATTCTCCTTCTGAGCTACAGTACCTTACCCAAAAAGCATTTAATACAGATGAACAATGGTTTTTAAACTGCTGCCTCCTACTGAACACCCCAAAAACTAAAATTCTACTTTTTACTCCAACCCGAATGTCAATCCCAGCTTACTTCACACTCATATTTAAGAACGGCACTCTCATATCTCCTGACCCAACCACCAAACTTTTAGGAATAACTATAGATAGCAACCTGAACTTTGATACTCATATTAACAGTACAATAAAAACAGTCAACAAGAAATTGGGATCCCTCTATAGAATCAAACCCTTTCTTACACCATTAGCCAGGACAGCTATCGCCAGAACTCATTTAATCTCCACTCTATGCTTCACCTATATACACTAATTTTTCAAAAAATAACCTCAACAAACTGGCAATTTCCTATAATAATATTGCTAGATATGCCACTGGCTCTCCTTTTAGAACTCATCATTGTACCAATCTAAAACAACTAGGATGGCTAGAGTTCCAAAATCAGCTTCTATTTCACCAACTTGCTATTACCCATAAGAGCCTGTATCACCCCACCAATACTCTTACACTCTCTACGCTCATTACACCCTACAACAATCTTAAGAATCTACACTCCTCTAATAAACTACTTATTAGTACTAGCAGATCAAGCAACTTAGCAGGAGACTCTTTGTTTTCTAATTCTGTAGGAAAACACTGGAACCTACTTCCCACTGAACTCCTATCTCTGTCCTCAATAACACTTTTAAAACAGAAACTAATACTATTTCTTAGTACACATTGGTTATGCCCTTGTACTAACCCTGACTAACTTTTTTACTTTATACCTATGTATACTTTTCACCTAATACTATACTGTACTAACTACCGACTTCTCCTTAATGATCCATATAAACCATGATATTGCAATTTAATTATATGTATATAGTAAACAACTTTTTTGTATATCACCTTTACTATTTATATTATTCTCACCATTAGTATTGTACTTTTTTTTAATAACAGCTGCATCAAGCTTGTGCTGTTGCAACATTATTGGCCTTTTTTTTAATAACAGCCACGTCAAGCTTGTACTGTTGCAACATTTATTAGTATATTGTGTATATGTGTTGGAGCTTTTCTCCCTGGACCTCTACTGAAAATGGACATGTATCCAGTTAGACTAGCCCAGTCAACAAATGTAAAATAAAATAAATAAAAATAAAATAAAATAAAACTCTGAGATCGCACTACAATGAGGAAATGGGCTAATTCCCAGTTCCTCACTGAACCAATACCGCTGCACAATGTCGATCCCAAATTCTCGACTTAAGTTACCCATTCACTGTAGTCGATTCATTTGGGTTCGACATTCTGCCAACTTGGAAACTGCAGGTCGACCACATGCCATTTGACTGATGCAGTTTCTAAGTTTTTTTTTTTTTTTTTTTTCAACTCAAATAGTTTTTATTTTCAATTAAATATAACATTTTCATAATATTTGTAAGTATCATTTTAAACTATATACAATATTTACATTAGCCTGACTTTCAACTATATTCAATGTATATTAGTGAATATAGAATTGACAGATCAGTTATCAGAGTGACAATATTAATTATTGCAGAGTGTCCAACAAAGATATAACTTTCTTCCATGGATTCTTTACCAATGACCTGGGATAGATTCGTAGTTTGTTGATTTTTATTTCTATCGATGCAGTTGTCCTCAGTAAGGTGTAGAATTCTTCTAAGGTCAGTGATGTATTTGAATTCCTCCTTCTGCTTATGCATTTCCTAGATATAGCAAGTATTGTCCATAACAAATACATATTTGTCTTATTCAGGTAGGGACCTTCATTTACATTTAATATAATCAATGCTTTAGTTAAGGTAAAAGATTCACTAAATAAAGCTTGTAAAACATGATTAATTCCATCCCAGTATGATTTAATTTTACTACATTCATAAAAAATATGATTCCAGTCTGCTTCATTTGACTGTTCACACCTCCAGCAAAAAAACATTTGTAGTAGAACTGATCTTCTTAATTCTATCTGGTGTTAAAATGCTCTGTGCAAGTATTTCCAATTAAATATTTTCCAGTACTGTGTGTTAGAGGTGTGATTAACTGATAGTAAAATATTAGATTTAATTTCTTCTGTTAACTGTAATGAGTGGCCTTTTATTAAGAACTGCCAGTATGATGGTTTGGGAATTGTTTTATATGTTATTAACTCTGTGCATAGATTTGAAATGGAATTTTTCTTTTCACAACTATTATATAAAAATTCATATAGACAATTTATTAGATTTGCTATATCTTTAAATGAGGAATTATTGATTAATCTGCATAAATCTTGAATGTACATTAGAATACTCTGTAAGGTTAACCAGTCCTGTGTTGGAATATTGTAAGTAGTTTTTATCATATGTATATTTAAAACATTTAATTTTTTTACACATTGAAACCAGCATAAGAATCCATTTTGTTCCCAGGAGGTTATTGTTTTCCTATATATTTTGTGAGGAAAATTCTTAGTGATGGTAAACGGGGCTAAAAGGTCAAACCAAAGTTTTAGATCATAAAATCATCCAAAGCAAATTTCGAGAGAAATTAATGTAATGATTAATCAGAACAATCATAAGGCCTTGTTTAGCTATGTTAGAAACCTAGGAGGAAACTCCCATGATATGCTCAGAACTAGTTCAAAATGATGTATAGATTAAATTAATTTATTAATATACTGGCTGACAGGTTCAGTGCAAACTTCTAAGGAGAGATATCTATCCAAATGAGTGCAGCCCCCAAACATCTCCAGCACAGAACTGCTCTCTCCAAAGCAAAAACACAGCATCCATGGGACCCGATGGTGTCCCCGGCTTGTGCTCCAGGAACTCAATGATGTGTTAAACCCACAGCTAGGACAGCTTTTGGGATACCATAAAATTTTATTTAAACATGAGTTTATTTCTTTAAGAATCCATCTTTCAGGAACTAACTGTATTGCTAATGCTACATATATTTTTAGCAGTAAGACCATTTTTATTAATTACAATCTATCTTCAAAAGTTAATATTATTTTGTTCCACTTTTCCATATATATTTTTATTGTTTTAATAATGTTTTTAGCATTTGTTAATACTGTTTGTTTTGATTTTTGCATAACACTATTCCTAAATAATTTAGTAAGTTCTTATTTTCCTATGATGGGTTTATCTACAACTTGTAATTATTTTTGCTTATTTAAAAATAGAAAATTTGATTTTGATCTATTAAAGTGAAGACCTGAGATCTTATATAAGTTATCCATTACTTATAGGTTCATAGGTTCATACTAGGCTATCTGCCCTAGGGCATTTATAAGCTCAACTAGTGTGTGTTTGGCTTTCACACCCATTTTAAAATAATTTTGCTATGCCCTTTTCGAGGTTAGTATACTGTGCCTCTGTCTAACAGTGACACAGAAGTGATACCCGGGGTAAACCTACGATCTCCCATCCACTCATCAAGATTCCTCTTGAAGAGAGACAATGAGGGACTCTGCCTAACCTGGACTGGGATTTTATTCAGAGAGAAGGGAGCCTCTGTTATGAATCTGTCCTCTAGCATGTCCTATTTATTTCAGTGCTGAGGTTCAAGTCTCTCGAGCGTAGCTCGATGGGATATGGATTTTCTGAGGTGCAGCATGTCCATTAATTCCGGTTGGACATGGCTTTATACGTCAGGCACAGATCGCCTCTGAGCAGGCGGTATGCCACTGAGTAGAGCTGGAGTTTCTTTAACCGGGCAGCATATGGCATCTATTTGAGCCCTATGATCCTCTTTGTTGAAGTACTTTTGGGGTCTTTCCAGTTGCTGCAGGTGTCTGGTAAGGTACATCCCTAAAGGGGCATTGTACTCAATTATGGGCCTGATGAGGATGAGTAAAGAGGCACAATGGCCTCCCATGATCTAGATGTGAATCCCTTCATGATTAGGTGGGCTATATAACATGTTTTTCTAACCACTTTGGCCACGTGGTTGTCAAATGAGATTGTTATCAACTTGGGACCCCAGGTCCCTAATTACTTCTTCTGTACTTAATGGATTACCACCTATGTAATTTGTGGGCACTTTGTTTTTGCCAAAGGGATGACTATACACTTTTGGCATTTAGCTTGGAGGCCATGGCTCTGGCACCAGTTGTCTGTTTCTATGAGGCCCTTTTGGAGGATGCTTGTGTCGGGCTGGAGAGTCGATTATGGCACCCAGTTTGCAGTTATCTGCGAACTTAGTCAGCCACAGTCCTTCCTGTTGGCCTGTACCTCCGAGTTATACCAATCAAGAGAGGTCCCAGGTCTCAGCCTTGTGGGACGCCACTTGTAACTGGTTTGGAGTCTGACATGGCTCCAGAAATTCTAACCATGTGGGTTCTGTCCTGAGCCAGTTTGCAACCTATCTAGTGACATAGGGGTTTATATTTAAGTTGGTGAGCTTATCTATAATGCCCGAGTGGGTATTGTATCGAAGGCTTTTCAGGTCCAGGTAGGCTGTGTGGACCACCTTCCCTTGTCAATGGCCTTGGTGACTGTTTCAATGAAATCAACCAGGTGTAAGAGGCAGGATCTGCCCTTAACAAACCTGAACTGGGTAGGATCCAGTGTCTGCAGGTCCCCAATATTTTTATTTATGAGGTCCATGATGATCCTTTCCATAGCTTTGCAGACCAAGCTAGTCAGGCTTATAGGCGATAGTTTCCAGGATCCGCTGAGGCACCACCTTGTGGAGAGGGACGACTGTTGCTGCACGCCACTCTTTGGGTACATATCCTGTAGTAAGGCTGAGATTGAACAGTAGTTTTATGTTTGGGTTTAGCTCTTCTTGAGTTCATGTAGGATTCAGCCTGGGACAACCGCCTGGTCCCAATGATGCTGTGTTTTTTGCTTTGGAGAGGGCAGCTCTTACCTGAGCATCTGAGATGTCAGGGGCAGCACTCTGCTGGGATAAATAACAAAGTTCCTCACCAAAAGGATAAAGGGTCTCAAAATCTGTCCTATGCTGCCCGACTGAAAGAACTCCAGCTCTATTCAGTCGCTTACCGCTTGCTCAGAGGTGACCTTTGCCTAACATACAAGGCCATGTCAAACCCAGATTTGATGAATATGCTTCACCTCAAAATCTCTAGATCCATCAGAGCCACAAGGGCGGAGACTTAAACCTCGACACGGCTATTAATAGGACGTGCTGGAGATAGATTCATCACCCAAAGACTCCCTATGCTGTGGAACAAAATCCCGGTACATGTGAGGCAGAGCACCTCGCTGGCCTTGTTCAAGAGAAATCTTGACCAATGGATGGGAGATCGCAGATATACCCCAGGAATTACCTCAGTGTCACTGCTCGACAGAGGCACAGCAAAATAATGGGTATAGTTCCCCATACTAAAGGGGTGGCGTAAGCCACAAAACAATGGGCTAGGCTTATAAATGCCCTCGGGCAGATAGCCTAGTATGAAGCTATGAACCTATGTTTGCATTGATAAGTTTCCTAAAGGAATTAATGTAATGATTAATCAGAACTGTTTTAGAAGGTGTTGTTATATTATATTGTATACTAATGCATAGTATGTACCATGGTTTGTTAGATTGGTCTAGTATTAAGAATGTTTTGATAGATTAAATTAATTTATTAATATAACTGTCATTAAGTTGGCAAAATAATTTGGGTTTATCCAGTCTATTGCAGTTTTAAGCACAGATGCTTTTATATATGTTTCAATTTCTGGGAAGTTCAATCCTCCTTGTTTCCAGGATCTAATGTGATGTGTTAGAGCTACTCTATTCTTTTTGGGATACCATAAAAATTTTATTAAACATGAGTTTATTTCTTTAAGAATCCATCTTTCAGGAACTAACTGTATTGCTAATGCTACATATATTTTTAGCAGTAAGACCATTTTTATTAATTGCAATCTATCTTCAAAAGTTAATATTATTTTGTTCCACTTTTCCATATATATTTTTATTGTTTTAATAATGTTTTTAGCATTTGTTAATACTGTTTGTTTTGATTTTTGCATAACACTATTCCTAAATAATTTAGTGTAAGTTCTTATTTTCCTATGATGGGTTTATCTACAACTTGTAATTATTTTTGCTTATTTAAAAATAGAAAATTTGATTTTGATCTATTAAAGTGAAGACCTGATATCTTATATAAGTCATCCATTACTTATAGGTTCATAGGTTCATACTAGGCTATCTGCCCTAGGGCATTTATAAGCCTAACCAGTGTGTGTTTGGCTTTTGCCACCCATTTTAAAATAATTTTGATATGCCCTTTTTCGAGGTTAGTATACTGTGCCTCTGTCTAACAGTGACACAGAAGTGATACCCGGGGTAAACCTACGATCTCCCATCCACTCATCAAGATTTCTCTTGAAGAGAGACAATGAGGGACTCTGCCTAACCTGGACTGGGATTTTATTCCAGAGAGAAGGGAGCCTCTGGGTTATGAATCTGTCCCTCTAGCATGTCCTATTTATTTCAGTGCTGAGGTTCAAGTCTCTCGAGCGCATAGCTCGATGGGATATGGATTTTCTGAGGTGCAGCATGTCCATTAATTCCGGGTTGGACATGGCTTTATACGTCAGGCACAGATCGCCTCTGAGCAGGCGGTATGCCACTGAGTAGAGCTGGAGTTTCTTTAACCGGGCAGCATATGGCATCTATTTGAGCCCTATGATCCTCTTGTTGAAGTACTTTTGGGGTCTTTCCAGTTGCTGCAGGTGTCTGGTAAGGTACATCCCGAAAGGGGCATTGTACTCAATTATGGGCCTGATGAGGGATGAGTAAAGAGGCACAATGGCCTCCCATGATCTAGATGTGAATCCCTTCATGATTAGGTGGGCTATATAACATGTTTTTCTAACCACTTTGGCCACGTGGTTGTCAAATGAGAGATTGCTATCAACTTGGGACCCCAGGTCCCTAATTACTTCTTCTGTACTTAATGGATTACCACCTATGTGGTAATTTGTGGGCACTTTGTTTTTGCCAAAGGGGATGACTATACACTTTTTGGCATTTAGCTTGAGGCCATGGCTCTGGCACCAGTTGTCTGTTTCTATGAGGCCCTTTTGGAGGATGCTTGTGTTGGCTGGAGAGTCGATTATGGCACCCAGTTTGCAGTCATCTGCGAACTTAGTCAGCCACAGTCCTTCCGTGTTGGCCTGTACCTCCGAGAAATTTATACCGAACAAGAGAGGTCCCAGGTCTGAGCCTTGTGGGACGCCACTTGTAACTGGTTTGGAGTCTGACATGGCTCCAGAAATTCTAACCATGTGGGTTCTGTCCTTGAGCCAGTTTGCAACCCATCTAGTGACATAGGGGTTTATATTTAAGCTGGTAAGCTTATCTATAATGCCCGAGTGGGGTATTGTATCGAAGGCTTTTGCGAGGTCCAGGTAGGCTGTGTGGACCACCTTCCCCTTGTCAATGGCCTTGGTGACTGTTTCAATGAAATCAACCAGGTGTAAGAGGCAGGATCTGCCCTTAACAAAGCCGAACTGGGTAGGATCCAGTGTCTGTAGGTCCCCAATATATTTATTTATGAGGTCCATGATGATCCTTTCCATAGCTTTGCAGACCAAGCTAGTCAGGCTTATAGGGCGATAGTTTCCAGGATCCGTTGAGGCACCACCTTTGTGGAGAGGGACCACTGTTGCTGTACGCCACTCTTTGGGTAGATATCCTGTAGTAAGGCTGAGATTGAACAGTAGTTTTATGTTTGGGTTTAGCTCTTCTTGGAGTTCATGTAGGACGCAGCCTGGGACACCGTCTGGTCCCAATGATGCTGTGTTTTTTGCTTTGGAGAGGGCAGCTCTTACCTGAGCATCTGAGATGTCAGGGGGGCAGCACTCTGCTGGGATAAATATTTGCCCTTTTGTTGGTGGGGGGAAGAAGTTTGCGCTGAACCTGTCAGCTAGGATGTTGGCAATGTCTGTGGGTTTGATGTATTTTTTGTCATTTTGGACTAATTCTGTGCATATCTGGGAATTCCCACCCAGGTTCCTAACATAACTAAAGAAAGCCTTGTGATTATCGTTAGTGTCCTGTGCAATTTTTCTCTTGAAGCTGGCCTTAGACGATTTTATGAGTGCCTGTAGTTTTTTGCTAATACTGATCAGAGATGCCTTCCCTTTTTGGGATTTTGCTCTATCATGTAGTAGCTTCATCCTTCTATTGTATAGTTTGTTTATGGCTGGGGTCCACCAGACAGGACGTCTGCCTTTGGAGGATTGGGTCTTGGTTTTATTTGGGATTGCATGATCCATGCATTCCTGAAGGTGTTCATAGAATGCGTTTATAAAGGATTCTGTGGTCTGGGCCGTATTTTCCACAGGCCTGGGGGCTTTGAAGGATTCCACCTCGGTTTTGAGGAGTGTGAAATTTGCTTTAGAGAAGTTTTTCACTGTGGTTTTCAGGGCAGGGGGTAGAGTCGGGATGTGAATATCCAGTGAGATTAGTTTATGGTCTGATCTTACCAGTGAGGGATACACTTCTGGTCTGGAGCATAGAGTCCCCATGTTGGTGATGATCAGGTCCAGTATGTTATTCCCTCTTGTGGGAGTGGTAACAAGTTGTTCCATAGCATTTGAGTTTATAAATTCTAGGAACCTTTGGGCTAGGGTGTTGGAGCTAGAGTAATGCTCCCAGTCTATGTTTGGGTAGTTGAAGTCACCCAATATAATGGTGTTTGGAGAGACCTTCATATTTTCCAGTGTTCTCAGGAAGGCCGAGTGGGGTTCCCGGGTTTGGGAGGGTGGTCTGTAGCAGTCTATAAACTGGAAGGCAGTTTTACCCACTGTTAGTTGCACGTGGATAGTCTCTGATGCTTCGTGCTGTGCCACCAACCTGGAGGTGTGGGTATCTTTGACGAATATTGATACTCCCCCTCCTTTTGTGGTACGGTCCAAGTTTTGGGGCCGAAAAGCATGGTATGAGGTATAACCTGGTAGTGCTGGGGTGCTCTTGGGAGCCTTGAACCAGGTTTCTGTTACTGCACAGATATCGATGTTCTCCATGCTAAGGAGAGTTTTGAGTGCATGCATCTTGAGGTTTAGACTTCTGGCATTGAGTAGCATTACTCTTAGTTTCTTATCCCTTGTGATACCTATGGAGGTGGGTTTGTCTTTTGAGCCTTGCCTAAAAAAGGCACTATGGGGGTAGCAAGAGCCTTTGCCAATATCCGAAAGCCCAGGGTGACAGGTGCAAGCCATCCCTAGCGAAGCATCGTGGCTTGTCGAGCATGTCATCCCAGGCTGACAGGCATTGGATCCCCTTTGAATGACACCAATACTTAAGCCAATTGTTGAAAATGATCATCTTGTCTTCATATTGTGGCATAATTCTTGGTGAGGGTAAGATGCTACTCAAGGTCAGGGTCATACTGGCCTGGGCTACATGCTCATAGAGCTCCTCTATGTCTCTTTTCATGTAGTCCAGGGAGGTACGTCTCAGGTCATTCACACCAGCATGGACAATGACTGAGTCATATTTATACTTGCCTTGGAGTGGCCTGAGTGCTTGTGTTATGTGGCGGATCCTAGCGCCAGACAGGCAAATCACAGTGACCTTCTCCTTGTTCAGCCTGGTGAGCGGGAAGTCAGTGGGCCTGACTATAGAGTCACCTATTACAAGTGTATCAGGTGTGTTGTTTAGCCTTAAGGGCTGTGACTGTTCGTCACACTGGCTTTGTGAGCTATGTGTTGCATGTGTTTTGTTTTGGGGTAGCTGTTTCTTGGGTGTCTGCTTTGGAGGTCTCTGCTGCTTAGGCAGATTTTTATTTAGAGCCTCCGAGTACGTTGTTGTATGTTTGGTTTGCTGTCGTGGTAGGTCTATGTGAGACTGGAATTGTAGTGAGTGTGGTTTCCTTCTCCTCCTGACTGGTTTCGCCAGTACTGAGATGAGAGAGCTTAGCCTCCAGTATGGCTATATGGTTGCATCTCTCACATGTCTTGGAATCTGTTGGGAGGAGGAGAGGGTTGTCTGTGTACATGAGGCAGTTGTAACATTGCCTCAAGATTCCCAAATTCACCAGCTGGACCAGAGAAGAGATCGACAACTGACCTTTGGACATGCTAGAATAGTATTGGGAATTCCTTTATAATTGAAAAAAAGGGCCAATGGGGAACGAGGTACTCAAGGGGAGTTTGTGAGGGTGTAGTGCTTTTAATATTTTAGTGATGACTTATATAATTGCTTTAGTGAGCAAGTGCCAGGTAACTTAAATGCAATGTGTTTCAGGTAACTTAAATGCAAAAACGACAAACAGTAACTTTCTTTCAAGTGAAACAAGGAAATAAGTACAGTAAGCAAAGCATATATCACTAGGGTTCCACAGAAGCACTGAAAAGCCGCGTTTTAGGTGGAATTAGCATTTCAGGGAAATAACAAGCAAACAAACAAGAAGCATACAAATAAAGCTAGATTCAGCAGGCCTGGATCTAGTCTATGCTACAGCAAACAAGGTGTACCAATTTCAGTAAGAAACAGTTCAAATATGCAGGCACTATAAGCCTTTAATCAGAAATTCCCAGCTCAGAAGGGCAGAGTCCAGCATCTCCTCCCACAAGAGTGCAGACCACGAACCTTCTTAATGTAAAATAACTGGCCTGAAGCCCAAGTGCTTAAACCAGAACTAATACACTTTTAGAATAACAGACACTGAGCCCTCTATCAGCAGTTCACAACTTAGAAGGATGTAAGCTACCTGTCCTGCCACCACAGTGCAGGCCACAAACCTTCCTAATGTAAAACAACTGGTCTGAAGCCCAAGTGCTTAATCCAAAAGACTTAGAATGATAGCTACACTTTAATCAAGTTACAACCAAGCAGTAATAAATACAATTGAATACTTTAAAGAATGCCTGGATTAGTGCTCAAGTTATACAAACAAAGCCAGATTCAGCAGGCCTGGATCTAGTCTATGCTACAGCAAACAAGGTGTACCAATTTCAGTAAGAAGCAGTTCAAATATGCAGGCACTATAAGCCTTTAACCAGAAATGCCCAGCTCAGAAGGGCAGAGTCCATCCTCTACTCCCACAAGAGTGCAGACCATGAACCCTTTTAATGTAAAATAACTGGCCTGAAGCCCAAGTGCTTAAACCAGAATTAATACACTTTTAGAATAATAGACACTGAGCCCTCAATCAGCAGTTCCCAACTTAGAAGGATGTAAGCTACCTGTCCTGCCACCACAGTGCAGGCCACAAACCTTCCTAATGTAAAACAACTGGTCTGAAGCCCAAGTGCTTAATCCAAAAGACTTAGAATGATAGCTACACTTTAATCAAGTTACTAACAAGCAGTAATAAATACAATTGAATACTTTAAAGAATGCCTGGATTAGTGCTCAGGTTATACAAACAAATCTAGATTCAGCAGGCATGGATCTAGTCTATGCTACAGCAAACAAGGTGTATCAATTTCAGTAAGAAGCAGTTTAGATATGCAGGCACTATAAGCCTTTAACCAGAAATTCCCAGCTAGAAGGGCAGAGTCCAGCCTCTCCTCCCACAAGAGTGCAGACCATGAACCCTTTTAATGTAAAATAACTGGCCTGAAGCCCAAGTGCTTAAAACAGAATTAATACACTTTTAGAATAACAGACACTGAGCCCTCAATCAGCAGTTCCCAACTTAGAAGGATGTAAGCTACCTGTCCTGCCACCACAGTGCAGACCACAAACATTCCTAATGTAAAACAACTGGTCTGAAGCCCAAGTGCTTAAACTAAAAGGCTTAGAATGAGTTACACCAAGCAGTAATAAATACAATTGAGTACTTTTAAGATGACACAAAAGCAAAATAAAGTAGGAAGAAACACAAATACAGTAAAAGCAGATTTTTTTTTTTTTTTTTTGAATGAGCAAATGAGATGGGCCTAGGAGTTACAGGACAGAAACAAGTTCAAATGCAGGCCTTCAAATCAGAAAGTTGAGAGAGATGGAAGACTGCCCAAATGGCCAATAACTACAAATTCTGGGCCAGAACCACTCCTTATGTGGTAGACAGGTTACCTAGTGCTTACCACTCCCACTGATAAGCTAGAAGGCTTCCCTCCAACACAGAAAGGCTTGGGGACTCAGAAGCTTACAAATAGTCCTGGATACAGCAAATCTGTATCTGGAACACGAACACTAATTACAGGAATGGTAGGAAACAGGCTTACAATTTTTTTTTTCAGAAAAATAGCAAAAACAGTAGTAAAAACAATTCACATGCTTGAGTATGTAGCAATATTAGTCCACACACAGTTTGAAAAAATGTAATTAAATTAAAAAGGACTAAAAGCAAGTGCAGAAAGGGTTTATTAGGTAGAATGCGGTAAAGAGATGGGACTGGGGGAGTGTCCTAGATCAAATTTACAGTGGGTCGGACACTGCAAATGCCACCAAATTTAAACTACTACCAAAATAGGGAGGGAGGTGGGGAAAAGTTTCAACAGAGATGTGAGGAATCAGAGTGCAAATTATAAAACCCAAAAAATATATACTGATCTCTGTATATTTGCAGAACACTAAGACAACAGATATCTAAGCAACAATTTAGCTCTATAATACAGAATAATACAGAAAAATATACTCAGCTCTATATATTTGCAGAAAGTCTTGTAAGGCTGTTCCACTTATGTAGACTGCTGCTATTAACAGTTCAAATTCAGCTCTTCTAATGACTCTCTGGAGTTTGATAGGGTTAATAAAATATCATCACAAAAAGCATTATTTTAGAGATGTACTGGTCATAGACTTCTATTCCTTTTATTCTTGGATTATTACGTATTCTTTCTGCAAGTATTTCTATAGCCAAAGCAAATAGAATAGGTGATGGCGGCATCTTTGTTTAGTACCTTTCATTATATGTATAGATTCTGAGGTGAAAGGAACTAATTTAATGTAGGCTAAGTTGTTAATATATATGCTTTTTAGTAGTAAAATGAAGGAAGGAGGAAATTCAAATAATGCTAAAGTTTTAAATAGTCCCAGTTGAGGGAGTCTTTTTCTATGTCTAATCCGATTACAAGTGTTGCTCTATCTTCTTTATTCACATAATCTATAAGAGTAAGTATCCTTTTAATATTGTCATGTGTGTGCCTGTTATATATAAATCCAGTTTGGTCATTATTAATTGTCTTTGAAAGTGTGATTTTCATTCTGTTAGCTAAGATTGACATAAATATTTTGTAATCATTATTCAGTAATGATATAGGTCTGTATGAGGTGCTAAGGTTTAGTGGTTTATTATCTTTTAGAATTGGGGTTATAAGAGAATATTTCTATGAGGGTGGTATTTTTGCTTCTGACTGGACTTCTAGCAAAGTTTTATGAAAAATGGAGTTTACTGTTGAAGGGAAGAGTTTGTAAATTTCTGTAATTTTACCATCTATCCATGGATTTTTGTTAGATTTACTTTCTTTTATCTTGTCAACAATTTCTTTGCAGGATATAAGTTTTTATAAGACTAGTTTTAAGTTCTCTGGAATTTTTTTATATTGATAAGGTTTGCATCTAAGTTTAATTGGTCGTTAACTAAATCTTTTTTGAAATGTTCCATATAATGGAATCAAAATGCTTCAAGGATATCTCCTATATCTGATACTTGTTTCCCCTATCTTTTCATGATGTATATTGCTAATTTTATTTGCTGTGGGTTGTATTTTAATTCTTGTAGATAAGTCATGTAGCTATCTGGGGGAGGTGGCTAATGAATTTACTTTTAATTTTTCTATGGCTAGACAAGTTTTGTGTGTTAGAATTTCATTATATTTTTTATTTAATTCCTCTATTTCCTTTTTGACTTCTGGACAATTTTGATTTTTTTCAGATTTTGCTATCAAGAGTCTGGTCTGCAAGTCCAGATATTCAGATTCTCACTCTCTAACTTTGTTTTTGTACCAGCTAAGGGTTTTACCAAATAAGTATGATTTTAATGAGTCCCATACCATAACTCTACTGATTTTTCTTGTATTATTAATTTCAAGAAATAATTGTAGTTCTGACAACATCTAGGGTCTGACTTCTTTAATTTTCATGATATATGAATGCATTTTAGTTGACAAAATTAATGGTTTAAACTCTATTTGGAGTTTCATTATCAGTAAGTCATGATCTGAGAAGGGGCATGGAACTATTGAGAAGTTGAGGATTTTTGTTTGTAAATCTTGAACTACCAATAATTTGTCTATTCTGGTTTGTGTTCCAAATCTATGGTCTTTATGGGAAAATAATAAAGATTTATCATCTTTAATTTAAAAGTGTCTATTAAATGAAATGAATCAATCCATTTTTTTGGATTTTCAAATAGATGCTATGCGAAAAGATTTCTTGGTGGTTTCAGAAGCTTCTAAGATACAATTAAAATCTCCTCCCAATATTAGGTTTCCTTTATAATTGTTGGAAATAAAATCTAGGTGTTTTTTAACCGTTCCTGTTCCAATTGTTGGGAACCAATATAGATTAGCTAAGGTCCATATTCTGTTATTAAATTTGACTATAACAAATGCTAGTAGACCTTCTTTGTCTTCATATTTATAAATAACTTTTGGAGTGATTATGTTTTTCTTCCAGAGAATTGATACTCCTTTTGTCTTTGTTCTATAGGAGGATTGAGCTAAGACTGTATAGTCCTTAGGGTTCCAAATAAAGATATCATTAGTCTTAAAATGCATTTCCTGGATAACTACTACTTGTGCCTTATTTAGATTTAAATATTTTAGTAAGTTTGATCTTTTACTTGCATTATATAAGCCATTAGTATTTAAGGATAAGAATGTTAAATCCATTTCAAGTTATTGTTGGAAGAAGCATTTTGTTTCTTTTATTTTTTTTTAAATTATAGTTGTTATACCATATTCTTTGATAATGATGAATGTTATTTTTATGTGTGTAAACTTAGAAGTGCGATTCAATGTTTTTTCTTCTTTAAATACAAGCAGAGTAGAATTTTGGTCAGGCTTTAAAAAAGTACTTTTATAAAACTTTAATTCTAAAGTATCAGATACAAGTAAATATGAATTCCCCAGTAAATATGGAATGAAAGTAATTCCTAATCCAATAGATAAAGATAGATCTATTAGATTATTACTCATACCTTTAACAAACAATATCAACTGAGCTCCATATGTTAAATTATTGTATGGAGAATGTTCTTAAAAGAGATATGAAATTCTATATTATTCTATTATTCTATATTATTTTATACATCAGGATGAATTATTTGTAGTGTAAACAATTTTATTGACTTAGAAAATATCCAATATATAGTTACCCTTAAGAGTTCTTAAACATGTAAAGTATTTATAGCTATATTAAGTAATTAATACATGTCCTGAGGGATTGAATTTTTTTTTCTCTTTTTCCCCCATTTATTATTTCTTATTAGTTCAAGGTTGTATAATGCCCAGTCTTGTTTATTACACACTATAATGTTAACTCATTTAGGTACTATAACCTGTAAGCATGTTACTTAATGATGCCTCGTTGGAACTGATTCTGGATGGAGAAACTAAACCAGGTTCTCTCATGTGTTATTTACCTGTTTACAAACAGGTTTCTCTATCTCTATGTATATATACAGTGTCTTGTTTGGATATCACAAATATTTACAGATTTGTAAATGAAGATGTGTATTACAGTATGTAATGTAATCAATTTATCAAATTATGTCCTTGAAGTTTCAGGCATGTTCTTTATACCTATTAGGTATGTTTATACATTAATCTGTGAAAATTACTAGCAATAGTGTTAACATGTAAAAGTTTAAACCAATGCTATAGGAATAACACTTTTGCTACTTCTAGTAACTTAGGGTATAAGAAGAACTTGTAGTAGCACAGAACAGTGTTTTAAGTGAAAACTATATGAGCTTTCATTAAGTAAATATGTTCTAAAATTAGTTTATTCCAGGAGCATAACAACTTTTATCTTGTTTCTGTGCATAAAATTTCAATTGTGTAGCTGTCAATATGCATTTTTTTTCTTTATAAATCCATGCAAATATTACTTTGGGTGTCAGAAGCACTAAATTGTGTTCATTAAGTGATCTTCTAACAAGTTATTCATATTACTGACTGTCTCTAATTATATTTCCTTATAGATTCAAAATGCTTGTTAGCAATACTTTCATTATATTTCTAATAATTACTGTGTTATGTCCTTTTCAAATAGAAGTCAACAGTGTAATCATCTCTATATAAGATAGCATGTCTATGCAAATGAATTAATATATAATAAACAATTACATTTAACAGGAAAATTCTTATTTTCAAACTAAGTAGTTTATAAGAAATCAAATGAGTTTGCAAGTGTGTGTGATTACTGTAAAGCTAACTTGTAAGAATATGTTACTTTTCAGTATACACTGGAGATTGCCATTTACAAGTTAACATATATTGTATAACATTTATAAGACATACAGTTCCAAATATCATGTTTCACGAAATATAACAATTTAATTAAGCAGATTTGTTTAACTGTATATATATTAAGGGACTATTTCAGACCATGTTTTATATATATATATATATATATATATATATATATATATATATATATATATGTAATCTGATTAGAATAATTTAGAAGGTATTTTAAAATTATCTATGTCATATTGTTCATGTTTCCCCTCCTTCATCCCCCCCCCCTTTTTTTCCTCTCTTTCTTCCTTTCCCTTTCTCCCTTAATTTACATTCCTGTTACGTAGACTAATCATCATGACATCTAAATGATTATTTTTTGCACAATTAAATATACATTGCAGATTCAGAAATTCTGAATAGATTGTCATCGGTAGTTTCAGATGCCATGACAACTTAAACAAAGTATTTGACCAAAGTTGGAATTTTCAGGAGGGGATGAAAAACAGAATTGCTCTCCTCTTTATACGTAAATCTCAGGGGCAAGTTTAACATCCCTTGTTTTGACTACAAGCATTTTAGGTCAGTTTGACTTGCTGAACCCAGACAAAATACTCCAGCGTCCTCTATACTCTGCAGTCTGACTAGGCACTGGGGAAAATACCAGCTCATATTTGAATGTGAGGAGGAAGCTCCAGGTGGTGCTGTCATGAGGGGAACCTTGCTATACAAGTTGGGGGCTTGTAAAGCTAAGAGAACCATTGTCTGCAGAGGAACTTCTGCCAAGGATAGCAATTAAGGAAGAGTCACCAGACAAGCCAGTGCCTGTTAGACCAAAACCTAACACACCTAAATACAATGAAGCTGACTTAATCAGCAATGGATGGCAGAAGCATACCTAGAGTGGGATAAAGGAGGCAAAGTGTTAGATGGCATAATTAGCCAATGGCAATTGGTCTTTAGTACATTACTAATACTGCATTTCTGGGCAGAATTGAAGCATTTTAGTTGGCATTTTCTTGTTACAAATTTAGAGGTGCATAAAGCAAAAAACTAAATTTTTTCTTAATTTTCAAGTCCATGAAGGTTCTTTTTTTCTTTTTCTTTTCAATTTTAAGTTGAAGGAGGAGGTACCATATCAGATGCCACACTGAACACCAGAACAGGTAGCTACAGCTCTGCTGGGCAGCCTGACTGCAATTAGCCGAGCATCAGTAGGACAAGTGAAGGTTAGGCTTAAGCCAGAAGAAAATGTCAGATATGTCAATTTCAGATAAATTAAACACAACAGAGGAGCAAACACTAGATAAGCCAACATCAAATGGATTAGTACTAGAAGAGTTTGGCTAAAAAAAAAACTCTGTAGGAGACAATGGCTGATTCACAATGAAGCACAAATTTACTGTAGGTGTATTGCTCTCCCTTTTTTCTTTTTTTTCCTTTCATCCCCACCAACTTCAACTCAAACATATGAAAAGACATGGCTTATCAGTGGTATCCTCTCTCTGAGCAGAGGCGCCCTGCATTCCAGTGTCCAGTGCTTTCACAGATTTATAGATTTACAAAGCAGAGTCAAACCATGGACTAAGATCACCCTGACAATCCCAACCCTGCATAGGACACCACCTGCTTCCAGAAGGGGATATCACATCAGGTCTAGAATGAATGTATAGGTACCCATATAGTCATCAAGACTTGCTTTAGGTAAGTTTTAATCAAGTAGTGTTTAAAGCATCTTAGAGAGTTCACAGCGCATTTAGAATACACTTAAGCATCATCTCCTTTAGCCAAAAGCAGAGGTTACCCATCTTTTTTTTTTTAAATCAGTACTAATAAAAGCAATTCAGCAAACATAGGTAAATAAATATAACATTCAGTAGTCCATCATAAACATGACTCGCAATCCGTTAAACAAAGCAGTGTCTAACATATCTCTAGTATGTTTGTCTTTCAGCTTTTCCCGGTTAGGGGTCACCACAGCAGAACTCCGGTCCGCTAATAATTGGTAGTTGATTTTTACGTGCCGAGTTACCAGCCCTGACACACAACCTTCAACGAAGTTACGTCCATTCACGCATGTCTACACGCAGAAGACGCTCTAGCTGAGAATTGAACCAGACAGCATCTTACTATGAGGTGACAACGCTACCGCAGCAACACCACCGCGGTCTAACTTATCTCTAGTAAACATAAAAACAAAATAATAGTAATTGGTCTAACATATCTCTAGTAAACATAAAAACAAAATAATAGTAATTTCCTAGCTCTTTAATCTTTCTGATATAGCAAAATGTTAGCAGTAAGCGATTTTAACTAGAAGACTAAAACATTTCAATTCTTCCTTGTATGTATACATTCCTACTTATACTGTAGTGTCAAGAACTGTCTTTTGAAATCTGTGCAGTACTTCATTTCTTTCAAATCATTCATTTTTCAGTTCAGATTATATTTTGTCAAAACGGCAGCAGCATTTCAAGGGCACAATTAATATTTAAACTGATATTTTAAATTAATAGCTTATCAGTTGCCAAATGAGTTTGTAAAGAGTGTAAGGTTACTCCAAAGATAACATGTTGCAAGAAGTAATATGTATCTTTGCATTTATATTCTGCTGTCGAAAACTCAAACTGTCGACAGCGTAATAATCAACACGAAAATGTCAAAACCCCCGAACATCACACAAAAAATAAAAACACCAACACAACACAAATTGCTCTCTGCAGGGGGGCAAGTCCCCCTGCACCCCCCCACACCCCCCGCTACTTAAATATACCAACTTCAAGATCGCACTACATTGCTGTAAATAGAAATCTCCCCTTATGGAGATTTCCATTTACACTCGCGATTACTTTCACTTTCAACATTTTGGTGCCGACAATATCAGCTTCGATATTGTCGGCCTTCGACAGGGTGAAGTAGACCCATATCTTTTCATGTGCTCTAGAGACTGTCATTTGCAAGTTAACATATAAAATGTAACATTTATAGAGCAGACAGCTTATGGAGTCAGCATGTTAACTGAGTAATACTTTTTAATCAGGCAACTTCATTTAAGTACACATGTAGTTTGGGGACATTTCGCTTGAGTTTCCAGGTATGTGTAATCCAATGTGGGTAGTTCATAAAGTATTGTCTTATTATGTTATTTAATCTACCCTTCCTTAGGTTATATTTCAATTTAATAACTAAACAACATTACTTTTTTTGTTATTTGTTATCTGCAAGGCTAAATGCACTTCGCAGATTCACAGTGTCCATAGAAACTGCTGCAATTGTTTCCTGTTGCCATGGCAATGCAAATATAGCAGTTCCTAAGCCGTGAATGTTATAAAAACTGAAATAGTTCGCAAGGCTAATAGAATGTAAAAAAAAAGCTTCACTTCTCTAAACCAACAGTACATTTTCCCTCATTTTTTTATATTTTGTTAATACTAAAAGGAAATAATTCAACTGGCATATGTATACGAATGAAACATTTCAGAGTTAATCGCAAACATGTCTCATAACCCAATAAGCATAACAGTGTCTATCATCAATCTAATAAATATTGTAATAACATCTAATTAAGTCCACTTTTCCTATTAATCTACCCTATAACTAGATTACTTTAGAGTATTATTTATCTTTGTATAGTAGAGGGTTATTAAATATATATGGACTATATTAGTATAGTAAATAGGAAAGAATATAGAAAGGGAGACAATGCAGATAAACATAAATAATGAGAAAAAAAACACACACACCTACTGTGTCTGTTGATTAACAATGTTAATATTTTATGTACCATATAACCTTCCTTCTGCGAAAGAAAAGTACCCTGTTTTACTTACCTGAGGTAATGTGAAAATTCTCATGTGTCATCTATTTTCAAAAAAAATAGAGTTAAAGGTTCCAGTAGTTAGTTACCTTTGTTTTAAAATTTCAAGCAGTAAAATTGGTCTTTTAAAGAAATGTTAAAACAATTCATATCATAGTAGATGCCTTGAGAGATTTGGCTGTAACAGTATCAGTCTTTTGCTTCTTCTTTTTAACATCTGTCCTGACATTTGTTTCTTTTGATCTCTTAAGAGAAGGTGACATCCATTCCATATCTTCTGGTATGGTAATCACATTATCATTTTTAATAAATGAAGGGGCTTCCTCTAAGTCAATAAAAGTCCTCATCTCCTTGGCATACATTATTTTATCTTAGCTGGATATGCAAGCTGAGCCGTGATGTTATTGTTTCAGAAATTTTATCATTGGCCAGACTTTTTTCCTTTGTTCTATTATTCTGGAAGTATAGTCGTTATCAAACCTTATCAGGCTTTTTTTATATTTTAGAGGCCCCTTCCTCCAAACAGATCTTAAAATCAGTTCCTTGTCCACGTATGAAAGAAATTTTATAATTATTGATCTAGTAGGAGAATTTGAGTTAGTGGCAGGTTTCCCAAGAGCTCTGTGCACCCTTTCAATGCCAAAGGAAAGTCTTTCTTTTAAATTTAAAAAGTCAGGGATCCAGCTTGATAAAAAGGAAATAATATCCTCACCTTCTGTGTTTTCAGGTAATCCAAAATTCCTGATGTTATTTATCCTCTCCCTATTTTCCAAGTCATCTACTTTATTAACCAGCCAAATGTTTTGCTTAAGAAGTAATTATTTTTTGTGTTTCCTCTTCTATGTCATTTAGTGAAGCTTCTATACCTGTTATCCTTGTCTGGTGTTGTTGCAACATTTCCTTGAGAGTGCCAGTCTGTTTTTGACTGCATGTTTTAAGATTTTCTAAGTTTTCTTTAAAATCAGTCATCTTCAAAGACAGCTCCTGCAGGATAGATGTCATCTGTTGTAGTTCCTTCTTTAAGTAACATCCTGGTGAGAATTCTTTGAGTTACTCATTTTAACAAGTGAGTATATCTTCAAGCTTTTTGACAGGAAATTATTTATATAACTTCACCAAAGTTTCTAATTATGTATTTTAGTCCTTTATCTATGAGATTTTTTATTTTGAAGAAAAAAAAGAATATTGTTCCTGTTTTATTTAACTAGTTATATGGAGCTCTAAAATACTGCTGCTTTCAGTTAGCCATTCAGGCTCCACCACCCCCCCAGTTTACAAGTTTTGATTATATATATATATATATATATATATATATATATATATATATATATATATATATATATATATAGAGCAAGCTAGAGTTTTCACTGTGTGATACTTTAAACCTCCCGTAATAGAGGCACATGGGATATATGCAAATGACCCCTTAAGGACATCAAGTGTTTCAGCTATTCAGCTATATGGCTTTTGAATATCTATGACTTTTTCCTTTTTAAGTCTCTCTCTCTCTCTATATATATATATATATATATATATATATATATATATATATATATATATATATATATATATATATATATATATATATACATACATACATACACACTCATTCACATATATGTACTCATAGAGTTTATCATGTCTTTGCTTCCAGAAAAATGAAATGGTATCTTTTACTCTGCCATCCACATCTTGTTTCTTTTCTCATGTGAAATACTCTATGGTCAGAATTCATAGACAAGTTAGATTGCACACAAGACACAGTTGTCAGGAACTGTCCATGTGGAGAATTGCCCAGTTAGTAGCAATTCATAGTTCAATGCTATATAATGCAATGAACCCACACGGACAAAAGCAACTACAAGTGAATGACAGCACAATGCCATGCAAATAAGGTCCTAATTACATTCAGAAGCATGTAAGGTAAACATAGCAGCAATCCATTATTGTAATTAGGAGAGATTTTTTAGTTCTGAGTGACAAACTATAAAAGGGCAAATCATTCCAAAAATGTCTTTATAAATAAGGAGAATGTGTGGAGTCAGTGAAAGCATCCTGCTACAGTTCTTTGTAATAAGCGGGTTCCTCTTGTATACTTGAGATGCTGTTTAGCACCAATGTATACACTGCCATGTGACTAACTTATTAATGATTTAAACAATCAAGACACCATTGGTTAGATTTGAAAGACACATTCTTTGTGCCTCTGTTTATGTGTCAATCAAAAATTTAATTGGTAGGAAAG
Organism: Protopterus annectens; assembly: GCF_019279795.1. Lineage (NCBI taxonomy): Eukaryota > Metazoa > Chordata > Ceratodontiformes > Protopteridae > Protopterus > Protopterus annectens. The sequence goes on along the minus strand of NC_056727.1, from coordinate 18,188,894 downwards.
TGTAAGTTTTTTTTTACCTGTGGAGACTAAAGTTTGTATAGTGCTTTCTGTACTAGCTGCAAATCCTTTTCAAACACCAACTGGGATATATTTTGCATTTTATAAGCTTCTGCCTCTAGAATTCTCAAGTTCCTTGGCATAATGCTTCTGCCTGTGGAGAATTATATATATAGTTTCTAACACATCTCAGAAGACAGCAGACACTATGCATGTCTTCTGCAACATCATCAACTTCCACAAGGTATTTGTGTGTCATAGATTGCACACCTATAGAAAGAAATGCCTGGCCTTGTCCATAAGCCCAAATTTCTGTAAATAGGAAGACCTATCATAATGTGATTTTCCATGTAATGTGTATGTCTCACTCAATATGTTCAGCACAGAATCCAACTGAGTATACTTAATTCACATATTTGACACACATCTCAGCTACATCATTCCTTCCAGCTTAATGGAATTCCCTAGGGACATGATCATCTAGTTATTAAGGGAAAGCATTGTGGCTAGCATTACTGTATATGGCTACACTCACAGTGTATCCAAATGAGTAAACTCCCCATGTTCACAGTCTGTTGCATGTGATGCTGGATACCAATGGAACACTGGCATATGAATCCATATGGAGCCCAGAGTATGGCTAAATCCCAGTGTAACACCTCATGCACACAAACCCACACAATAATACAGTATGTTTTCAAAGGCCACTTCTTCTGCCTTGGTATGTCTCAGCTACGGCCTGTTGCATTTTTTAGCATGTTGTATATTCTCCATAATATTGTCATAAGGACAAAGGCTTGGTAGCACCAGAATGTGATCATACCACTCATAAACACAGCCAGCAGAAAATACACATCAACTGGACTATCCAAGGAGTGTATGTTGTAACAGCAGCACACCCAACCAAAATGAGACAGCGATGGACGCAGTACAGAGCAGCACATGCAAAATGTTAGCAGCTAGTCCAGACTTATGAACCTTGACAAGCATACAATGACATTGCAGTGTCACAGTGATCAAACCAATGTGAGGATGTTAAAATTAGGCTATGCTGGACACTGCCTGGTCAAACCACACACTGCAGACATCCCAATGTTAACCCCACTGAAGGGTCAGAGGAGCAGGTCACAGTCATGATAATGTGGATGTGTGGCTGACGACACAATGTCTTATGGCTATCTAAACACATTACGTGATTGTGTGCTTATAATTTAAAGTTGAGTCAGGGTTCTTCAGGTGACCAGTACTCTGTGTCATAGACAATGTCTTCCTATTATATTGTGTCATAGATCAGTATGTGACCATTGCTTGATGTGAAGACAGAAGTCTTAAGGTACTGTGCACTCTGAGCCATAGGCAAGTTTTTCCTGCACTGTGGGACTATGTGACCATAATCTGAGTCCACTAAAATAGCCTGTAGCATTAAGCCCTAGGTTCATTTTGTTCACCTGTCACCCCTGGGATTCCAGATACTGCCTAAAGCTCTTGCTGCCCCTATAGTGCCTTTTTTAGGCAAGGTTCAAATGACAAATTCACCACTGTAACAGGAAAAGGCAAGCAAAAACTGAGGGTAATGCTAGAAGTCTAAACCTCAAAATGCACTCCCTTGAGGCACTCCTTAAAATGAATAACATCGATATCTGTGCAGTGACTGAGACCTGGTTCAAGGCTCTAGAGACCACCCCTGCACTACCAAGCTATAACTCGTGCCACACTTTTCAGCCACCTAACATAGACTGGAACACCAAAGGTGGAGGTGTGTCCATATTCATTAAGAATATCCACACCTCCAGGCTAGTTGCTCAGCATAATGCATCCGAAGTTATCCAAGTGCAACTAACTCTGGGCAAAACTGCAATCCAAATTGTAGCTTGCTACAGATCCCCCACCATGCCCCAGGATTCCCACTCCTCTTTTCTTGATATACTGGAAAATATTAGGGTTCAACCAAACACACTAATAATGGGTGATTTCAACTAACCCACTATTAACTGGGAAAACTACTCATGCAGCTCAACGTTTTCTGGAATTCATAAATTCCAATGCCCTGGATCAACTTATCCACACCCCCACCAGGGGCAAAACTATCCTAGACCTGGTCATTACCAACATGAGTGACCGGTGTTCCACACCTGAAGTCAACTCCTCGTTGGTCAGATCTGACCATAAGCTAATCACCTTAGATATCCACATCCCGCCCCCACCCCCCATTAAGGAAATCATGGTAAAAAATTTCTCCAAATCCAACTTCATGCTTCCTAATACAGAAGTGGTGAAGTTCATGACACCCATGCAGATGAACAATACAGTTATGACTGCTGAATCCTACACAGATGCACTCTATAAGCACTTACACGAGTGTATGGATTGTGCTATCCCCAACAGAACCAAGACGCTATCTTCCAAAAAAAGGAAGCCAATCTGGTGGTCCCCTGCCATAAACAAACTCTACAACAGAAGGAAGAAACTGTTGCAAAAGAGAGTAAAATCCCATGAGTGGAGGAGTTGCCTGGGCAGCCTCAGTAAGAAACTAAGATCCCTTATAAGATCCTCCAAAGCTAGCTACAAAAACAAAATTGCCACTGATTCTAGGGACAACCACAAAGCATTCTATAGCTATGTAAAGAATCTCAATGGCAACACCCAGATCTGCTCTGAGTTACAGCACAATGGCATGGAAATTACAAAACCAACTGATATTGCCAATGTCCTGGCAGATAGGTTCAGTGCTAGCTTTACCCCCCTCTCACTCCCTAAAGGGACCATATCTATACAGGAAGAATGCAGAGTCCCTGTAATCACAACTACGTAGGTAAAAGCTGCACTCTGTAAAGCCAAAAACACAGCATTCATGGTTCTGGACAACATCCCAGACTGTGTTTTACACTAACTTCAGAATGAACTGGCTCCCCACCTAAGCACCATGTTCAATCTTAGTCTGACATCAGGCTTTGTGCCCACTGAATGGTGCACAGCAACAGTTATCCCACTCCACAAAGGGGGAGCCACCACTAATCCCAGGAACTATTGCTCTATTAGCCTGATGAGCCTTGTCTGTAAGGTCATGGAACGTATCATCATGGAACTCATAAACAAAGACATTGGTAACTTCCAAATTCTGGACCCCACCCAGTTCGGGTTTGTGAAATGCAGATCATACCTCCTAAACCTGATCGACTTCTTTGAGGCAGTCACCAAAGCTGTAGACAAGGGTAAGGTGGTTCATACAGCCTATTTTGAAATTGCCAAGGCTTTCAACACTATCTACTATTCTGGAATTATAGCTAAACTCACCAAACTAAATATAAATCCCTATGTCACAAGATGGTTTGCCAATTGGCTCACTGACAGAATCCACACTGTAAACGTTGCAGACTCCAAATCTGATTTCAAACCAGTAACAAGTGGAGTACTACAGGGATCAGTCCTGGGAACTCTCCTGTTTGGCATCTACTTAAGTGCAGGCTAACACAGAAGGCCTTTGGCTAATGACATTCGCAGATGACTGCAAACTAGGAGCCATAGCTGAGTCCCCAAATGATGTGGACATCCTACAGAAGGGCCTCACTGAGACAGATGGCTGGCGTCAGAGCCATGGCCATAAGCTCAATGACAAAAAGTGCATTCTCCTCCCCTTTGGTAAAAACTCTGTACCCATGAACTACCACATAGGCGGCAGTCTACTTAATGCTGAATGTGTGATAAGAGACCTGGAGACCCAGGTGGAAACTAGTCTCTTCTTTGATAATCACATCACCACAGTAGTCAGGAAATCCTTCTACATGGCACACCTCATCACAAAAGGGTTCTCATCTAGGAAAAAAGAGGTAATTGTTCCCCGCTACTCGACACTCATTAGACCCATTATAGAGTACAGCACCCCTTTTGGAATGCACCTCACAAGACATCTGCAGCAGCTGGAAAGGCCACAGAAGTACCTCACAAAGAGGATTACTGGCCTCAAACAGATGCCCTACACTGACCATCTCAAAAAAACTCCAACTTTACTCCATAGCATATCGCCTACTCCGTGGTGATCTCTGCTTATCATATAAAGCTATGTCAAACCCAGAGCTGTTGGACATGCTACACCTAAAGAAATCCCAATCCCTCCGAGCTACACATTCTAGGGACCTAAACCTTGTCACCACAATAAACAGGACATGCTGGGGGGATAGATTCCTGTCCCAGAGACTTCCCATACTCTGGAGCAAGCTACCCATCTATGTTAAGCAAAGGTCCTCATTAGCACTCTTCAAGAAAAATCTTGATAAGTGGATGGGAAATAGAAAATGCACCCCGGGATCACTTCAGGGGGTCTGTTCGACAGGGGCACAGGAAAATAAGTTTCTTGGGTGGTGTAAGCCAGGGAACCTTGCTGGCTAGGCTTACTTAAGCCCTTGGGCCGATAGCCTAGTATGTACCTATGAACCTATAAAGGCAGTAATGCATCCCATATAAAGGCCAATAGGTGGGAATTTCACACCATTCATTGGAGTTGTCACTTGGCTGCTGAAATGCCTGTTGGTGTTGGTGAGGGAGCATGCTTTCAGGCTCAGAGATGGAGTATGCAGGAGTTCAGACTGTTTGTTGGACTCCTGGTCCATATCCATCAACCCTGGCTGCTGCAGGGTGAGTGCCAGGGCTCAGAATGTAAGTCTGAGGCCTGGGATTGGTTGGGTAGGCACCTTACCAGCGCTACTGGTATCCCCTGCACTGGTGAGCAGTGTCATCATGACTATGATGACCTGAAGTGCAGGAAGAGGGGAACTTTGGACACCGGGTCCAAGAAGCATGGGCTGGACACACCCCACAAATATGTATGTATGGTTCCCAGTGATTTATAATTATACAAACTGAATATGTGCAAAACTGGTATGCATAATAGTTCCTTTCTCTTACAACAGCTGCAGAAGAGACAGCTTGCAATGTGCAGTCTCATGCAGGGCATCTGGCCAGGATGAGGTGTGAGTGTGGTTAGTAGGAAAAAAGCAAGGCAATAACCTAATGTATAATGTAATGTCAAGATTAAAAAGTGCTGTTAGAGCTGATTACAGTTGCTGTTGAGTTGATAGTCTAAGCTGTATTGTATTATGTTGCACTAAAACCTGCTTCTACCTTGCATTCAACTGCACTAACCTAATTGAATATCTGGAATACTAACATGTATATTCCTGGTAAAAGGGAATACAAAGATACTGTCTTTTCTAATATATTGTTTAAAGACTGTGTCGGACCTACTACATACTTCACCACTGTTTTCTCTCCATTTATCTACCCAGCACTCCAACCTGCCTGACCTGTACTGGGTCTTGGGATTTTAGCCCTGTCTAAGATTGCTGCCTCATCCCCATGCTAAGGAACATAGCCAAACCTCTCTGGACATCATTCCCTCAAGGACACAAGAAAGTATGTTGTATACCCACTGTCTGTAAGATTAAAGATACACTTTTGTTTATCAGCCCAGGTGTATTTTGTAAACTCTCTAGCCAGGACAGCCAGCAGCCAAACCTTTCTCTCCTCCAAACCACCATAGCTTCCACTCCTATAGCCTCCTTATACTACTCTTGTGTAACCCTACCTTATCACACGGGAGCTGCTACCCCTGAGAGTAGCCTAGTTGCATTACAACCATTGCCCACTAGGTGGCACCCTATTATTTTGGTCTATTCTCCCTGCTTAACTTTCTCCTTACTGATATTTTTACTCTCAGACTTCCACTTTCTCCCCATATTTATCTATATATCTGCTAGACCCAGTTTACCCCACTGTTTACCTTACTTTTCTCACCTGCACAGATTACTATCTCCCTTTAAACTTACCTTACAGTCAGCACTCCACTGATTGTTTTCGTTGAATTTAGTCCTTCTCTAGCTCTACCCGCTCCTGAATTTAGACCTTCTCTAGCTCTACCTGCTCCATTCGCCCTACAGGCTCACTCCAATCCCCTACCTTGCCCCCAAATTCCACCCGCCCCCAGTACTCCTACTCTTATACAATACACCAAATCTTCCAACAAAGCAAAAAACAATGAAATAAAAATAAAAAAAGTCCCAACACAAATGTGGTTTCACCAGTTTAACAGCACAAAACACAAAGATCCCAATGACTGAGCGCTGTCACCATAAGAATGGCTTCATCAGAGTAATGCTGGTTAGTACAAACAACATTTAAATACCCCATTCCCTAACTGCTGACCAATCCACATTGAATGACATCATTGCAAAAATGTTTTAAAAAACAGTCGATTATACATGAAATGTAAAAACATAATTGAACCAAGATACAAGATAAAAATGCACTTGTACAATATGCTTAAAGATATAAAACATTGTGATGCTGATATACGTTGTTAAATATATAACAAATACATTTTATTTAATCACATTTGCTTTAGCCTTAAGTGCATGAAGAATAGCAATACTGTCATTGAGGCCAGGTGGATGCATAGCATTTAGCCTAAGTTGCCACATGGTCTCCAAATTTTCCACCTTTAGTTTCAAGTCACCTCCTCTTTCACTACTTTTCACCTTGTCAATGATAAAGAAAATAAACTTTTTAAAATTAGTACAACATGTACTATGTCTATAGAGTGCATTGTGGGCATCTTTATTTCTGATGGCCCTAACATGTTCAGTAATCCTTTCCTTAAGTCTTCGTACAGTTTTGCCCACATAAAAACTGGTGCAGCTGATACAGATGGCAACATATACTAAGTGTTACAGCTGCACCTTCCCTGGCAGCTCAAAGAATGGCTGTAACCAGGTATGGACACATATGGGCCATCATTGATGTACTTACATACTCTACAAGACCCACATTTGTACATTCTAGATATAAAAGACTTGCAAATAGAATTCTCCATAATGTCCTTAACATTTCTCCCTCAACTGTAAACTATCCTAGGTCTCAGGCCAAGAATTTCCTTACTTGCATCCTTAAGACCAAAGTGCCATGCATAGTTAATGGCTGAAACAATATCTTGGGAGAGGTGATTATATCTAAGGACCATTGTAGATGAACCATCAGACTGTTGTTGGGGTGGTTTTACTGGTAACCCAGCATGAAGTATAGGTTGATAAAGTGTATCTCTCTTCTTTAAAACCTCATGTTTGACCATCAAAATTAATTTTAAGGGATATCCTCTATCTAAAAACATCCCTGCAAGTTTAAACAACTCACATTTGAAAGTATCAGAGTTGCTTACAAATCTCGACAGTCTAACCATCTGCCCCTTGATGATTCCCTTCTTCTGGTGATAAGGGTGACAACTACTAAAATGGAGCATGGAATTTGAAAAAGTTTCCTTCCTATGGATACCACTTTCGAGAATCCCCCCATCAAACTTCAAATGGATATCTAAATAATTTATCTCACATGCATGCCAAAAGCTGGTGAACCTGAAAAAAGTAGTGGTGTTATTTAAAAATTCAAGGAACCCGTTGGCCTCCTGTTCAGTCCCTTTCCATAGAATCAGAATATCATCCAAGAATTTGTTATATAACAGGATCTTGGACATAAATCGAGATGTGAATATCTAATTTACTTTCCAGTATAGAAGTACCAAGTTGGCAAACACAGGAGCACACTTGGCTCCCATGGCCACTCCTGTAATTTGTTGGTAAATTTCCCCTTTGAAGAGCAAAAGATTATTCTTAAGAAGGGATTCCATTCGATCAACCAGCAAGGTAATCCTGTTCTTATTGCATATTTTGCTGTTGACTAAGCTTTCTCTAAAGAAATCAAGGCCTTCCTCATGGAGTATGGTGGTAAATAAATTTATCACATCTATGGTAAGAAACATGAAGGGCTCAGATAATCAACACCCCTAAGTCTTTCTAAACAATGCCAGGAGTCCCTTAAAATATGTTCAGATTCCCCCAAAACTATTTTGGTAAAGGAATCCACAAAAGCTGCCAATGGCTCAGTTTTAGACCCCTTAGCAGTCACAATGGGTCTAAAAGGGGGGTTAAAAATAGACTTGCGTGTCTTCAGTATGCCAAAAATTACCGGAATAACAGGATGCGGAACTGACAGATACTTGTTTTCTTCCTCATCTAACATACCCTGAAATAGTGCATCTAACAAAAATAAATCAATTTTTGAATAGGCCCTGTTAACCTCATTGATACTGGCCCGCATATAAGTAGACTGGTCATTTAAAATTTCAGACATCCTGAAGGCATAGTCATACTGTGAAATAATGACCATGCCCCCACCTTTGTCAGGTTTTATCAAACGTAACTCATGATTGTTGGCTAAACTAAATAGTATCTTTCTCTCCTCAGTGGCCAAGTTGTCTTGAACCATTTTGTTTTTGTTCGAATTCAAAATCCTTCTCATTTTGGCTTCACAGAGCCTCTCAAAAACTAATAGGTCTACATTTGGAGGTACTATGAATAAGATACTTTTGTGCAATTAAACTTTGTCCTTGCTTAAAGAATTACCATTGAATAATAATTTTTAATTAAGCTGTCTAATGTACAGTTTCAAATTAATCAGCACATCAGCAATATCCAAGGAAAACTCAGGAACAAAAGTTGTACCCTTGCTCAATAAGCTGTGATGAACATTGTTAATAGTCATTGCAGTATAGTTATAGATAGTAGTCATCTTTTTTAAATATATCACAATATGAGGGTTCAACAGGTACATCACAATCAACAAAGGACTTAGTCACCCAGTACTTCATCCGATTATAAACTCCCACTGTCACATGATACACTTAATTGGGTCCTTGGCCTCTGTTGTTCTTGTAGTGATAACTCTTGCTGTAAAAGTTCCCATTGCTGTCTAACCTGCTGTTGTTGTATTCACCCCCTTTCCCTCTGTTCCTCAACCTCTCGGACCTTTTCTGCCCATTGTTCTCCTCTAAAAAAATGCTCGTTGTTTAATTCGGACACCTCAATATTGTCAACAGACCTAGTCTGAATCGGACCCACAGAGAACCCCACTCCCCTCTTAGGGTCCTTTGCACCAATAGGGTATGCAAAATCATTTTGATAGTCATTCATGTCCCTAATCAATTTTTTCCACGTCGGGCTGGCACCTTGGCACCATAAAAATAGACTGCCAATCATTAGCAGACTAGAGTTCCACTGTGGCGACCCCTAACCGGGAAAAGCCAAAAGAAAAACAACAACAGTGTTCATACTGTTTTTCACAAAGTTATCAGCGTCCTTTAAAATCTGATTGTATTTGTTAAGATATTCTCTAAGCAATAAATCTTTGACAATGTTCTGATGTATAGCATTCAGTTCATCCTCCAGGACTGCCAACCTGGAAGTATTGTACTTTATGATAATTTTTAACATGTCCAAACCTGCATTGTTGAAAAGTTCAACAAGTTCACTGTAAGCAGGGGAACTAACCTCAATTCCCATGGGTGGCTTTCATATCCAAAGACCTTTAGGAACCTGCTTTAATGACATGGATTTGTTCAGAAAGGCATTATCAAGCTGAAGACTTTTAAACTTTTTTACTGTTTTCTCAAAAGAATCCAACTGTTTGCTCAAAGTGGACCGCTCATTTCTCACCTCATTGAAGTCCGAGAAACTTGCTTTGGCCAACCTAAGCCATTCGCCGAAGTCCTGCCCTTGAGCTGACTGCTGCTGGTTGGATTGGCCAGAAACGCTCCTTCCTTCCTCAGGGGCCATATGCAGAGTGTACAGCTCAGCTTGAGTGCTTGTGACAGTAACATGGTTTGAACTCACAGCAGCAGTTTCTCCCCTTGAAATAAGTGGGTTAGTTTCTGCACAGAGGATGTTAATTCTCATATTAAAGCTTCCATCTGTCAAATGGATGTAGCACTAAAAAGTTCTCTATTAAACAGCCACCACATCAGTCAGGAAAACAAACTGTCACAAAAACACCAAATCTTCCAACGAAGCAAAAAACAATGAAATAAAAATAAAAAAGTCCCAACACAAACGTGGCTTCACCGATTTAATAGCACAAAACACAAAGATCCCAATGACTGAGTGCTTTCCCCATAAGAATGGCTTCATCAGAGTAACGTTGGTTAGTACAAACAACATTTAAATACCCCATCCCCTAACTGCTGACCAATCCACCTTGAATGACATAATCACAAAAATTAAAAAAAAAAAAAAAACAGTTGATTATACATGAAATGTAAAAACATAATTGAACCAAGATACAAGTTAAAAATGCACTTGTACAATATGCTTAAAGATATAAAATGTTGTGATGCTAATATACGTTGTTAAATATATAAAAAAATGTATTTAATCACATTTGCTTTAGCCTTAAGTGCATGAAGAATAGCAATACTGTCATTGAGGCCAGGTGGATGCATAGCATTTAGCCTAAGTTGCCACATGGTCTCCAAATTTTCCACCTTTAGTTTCAAGTCACCTCCTCTTTCACTACTTTTCACCTTGTCAATGATAAAGAAAATAAACTTTTTAAAATTAGTACAACATGTACTATGTCTATAGAGTGCATTGTGGGCATCTTTATTTCTGATGGCCCTAACATGTTCAGTAATCCTTTCCTTAAGTCTTCGTACAGTTTTGCCCACATAAAAACTGATGCAGCTGATACAGTTGGCAACATATACTAACATGTTAGTGTTACAGCTGCACCATCCCTGGCAGCTCAGAAAATGGCTGTAACCAGGTATGGACACATATAGGCCATCATTGATGTACTTACATACCCTACAGGTCCCACATTTGTACATTCTAGATATAAAAGGGTGGAAGGTTGGCATAATGGTTAAGGTGTTTACCTTACAAACATAAGGTGCAGGTTTTCATTCTCACATGGGGTAATTGGCTAGGCTGAAAATGGCCCACAAGGGCAGTTAGCCTAGTACTAATCTATGAACCTATGAACCTAAAAGACTTGCAACTAGAATTCTCCATAATGTCCTTAACATTTCTCCCTCGACTTTAAACGATCCTAGGTCTCGGGCCAAGAATTTCTTTACTTGCATCCTTAAGACCAAAGTGCCATGCATAGTTAATCGCCGAAACAATATCTTGGGAGAGGTGCTTATATCTAAGGACCATTGTAGATGAACCATCAGACTGTTGTTGGGGTGTTTTTTTTACTCCTACTCTTATACTTCCCTAACCACACCTCCCACTTACTCAGCCCTTCCCATTAATTACAACCATCCTATCAGAACTCAACCTTTCCACAAACCCATCCCCACTCCCACCTTAATTATCTTTCACACTTCTCTATCACCCCACCCATTTTCACTAACCCTTCTACTACCCCATCAACAATGTATCCTCTTACTCCCACCTTATCCCAAAACCGTAAAATACATAACTACCGCATACCCCCACTTATAATACTTTATGTCTTCACAGCATATGAATTCCACTACCTACCTAACTCTCAGTACACTTCATCTATCACAACCACTAGCATCTAAACACACACCCCGCCACCAATACTTCCCCACCTCCTCACCAATTGCACTACCCCAAATCCTCACTATTCCATACATCCTACTTACTTAAACCCAAGGACAAAGAACAATTACCAACTCCTACTAAAGTTCACCAAACTCATAAGGAGTATATTACCTAACCTCATAACCAGAGGTGACATCCACCATAACCCAGGCCCAAAGTAACCCGCTACCTCTAACCCTATAAATAGTACTCCTACCAACCTAAGAAGCTCACATAATGCCCCCAAATCATTCCTAGTCTGCCACCTAAATATCAGAAGTTTAAGTAAGAAAGTCCACTATCTGCATGCCCTCCTAGACATGCACTCCCCTGATCTACTCTGCTTTACAGAAACATGGCTCAAACCCACTAATAATGAAATATTACACCCCAACTATAACATAATAAGACTTGACCGTAAAGGTAGAAAAGGAAGCAGAGTAGCCATCCTATATAAATCCACTCTCGAGATATCCTCAGTTAGCATCCCACAACACCTAACAACTTCCAACTCCGAAATAATCATCTCAAAAGTACAACTTAACAAACACAAATACATAAACATAGTATGCAGCTATATTCCCCCAGGCAACAACATAGCCACCTTAGAAAGCACCCTTCAACGGTTATCCACAACCCACCCCAAGAAACAATCTTTCTCGGGGACTTCAACATTGACTGGATAACTTGTTCAGCAAACTTCCCCACCACCCATATTAACTTATATGGTTTCTCCCAGACTATTACCACCCCCACCAGAATCAACAAGTCCAACAAAAAGGAAAGTATCCTAGACTGGATCTTAATAAATAACAAACCACAGTTATACAAATCAGGCACCCTACCTGAAGACATGAGCGACCACCTCCTTACCTATATAATCAGGAAAAAGGATGACATGTCTCACCAAACCACCTTTAAAACCCTTAGGTAAACAAAGAACTTTAACTTAACTAGTTTCCAGGACGATCTTAGCTCATGTAAATGGGCCAATCTAAAAATACTCACCCTTGATGAAGCAGCCTCCGAATTTAACACTAGATTCCTGGCCATCTTAGACAGGCATGCTCCTACATGTACAATCAGAACCAAAAATAAACTTGCTCCATGGCCAACCAATAATACTAGACAAAAACCTACTGTTAGAAACTCAGTATGGACCTCCTGGAGAGCCACCAAATCCCCACAAGCCCACGTTACATTCAAACAAATTAATCAAAAAGGTCTATTGTGTTAGACAAGCAGATACTATTCCAATTTACAGCAAAAACACTATAATCAGCCTCAAAAATTCTGGTCAGGTCTAAATAAACTGCTCTACCCCACCCCCTCAGCTACCCTACAACTACCTCCTAAATTTGTTGCTAAAACCTTTAACACTTTCTTCACTGAAACAGTACAGTCCCTTGTTAACAATCTCCCACCTCCTCGACTACATTCTCATCTACTCGAGAAAATACCCCCACTCAAATTTGATCCTATCCCCACAGACTACATTAAATTCCTACTTAAAAAACTAAAATCTACCACCCTGGCAGCTGACCAACTTCCTGCAGAGTTTCTACAAAAGGCTGCTAATGTTATAGCTTACCTATCTCCACCTTAATCAATCACACTATCAACAAATCCTACATTCCCTCCATCTGGACAATATCTCATATTATTCCACTTCATAAAGGGGGAAACTCCACCGAACTCTCTAATTACAGACCCATAGCCATACTATCTCCTTTAGTGAAAATAATGGAGAAATGCATACAGAAACAACTCCTAACCCACCTTACTCAGAATACTCTCCTAGCTCCAACCCAGCATGGCTTCAGACCAGCCCATAGTACTACCACTGCTCTTCTCTCCTTTTCTCACACTATAAATCAAAACTGCAATCAGAATATGCTCTCCTCTGCCCTCATTCTCAATTTATCTAAATCATTCAATATGGTAAATCACCACCTACTCCTAGAAACTTTAAAATCACTCTCCTTAGATAAACCAGCACTCAGCTGGTTCCACTCTTACCTGCACGGCAGACAACAAGCCATCCTGTGGAAAGACAACCCATCCCCCCTTCTACCTGTCACCATTGGAGTACCCTAAGGTTCTATCCTGGGTCCCCTCCTTTTCTCCATATTCATTAATGACCTACCCAATGTTATCCCAGATGCAACGTGCGTACAGTATGCAGATAACTCTACACTCATCTGCACTGCCTCCACTCCCACAGATTTACAATCCCTATCCCAAATCACTTTTAACAAAGTAGAAAACTGGCTCAATAATCATCATCTCCTACTGAACCCAAACAAAACCAAACTACTACTTTTTTCTCCCTCCCGTAAGCTAACATTACCATTAATTACAGTCTCTTCCAACAATGTCACCATAATCACTCCCGATCCTTGCACTAAACTACTAGGGGTAATCATTGATAATAACCTGAAGTACGATGCCCATGTAGATAAAACCATAAAAACAGTAAACAAAATATAGGCTCCATGTATAGGATTAAGCAATTCTTAACCCCATCTGCCAGAACCGCCACAGCTTGCACACATCTTCTTTCAACCCTTCTCTATGCCTCACCCATCCTCACAAATCTAACCAAATCAAACCATAACAAAATTACTAGCTGCTATAACAATACAGCTAGATTTGCCACAGGCTCAGCCTACAGAACCCACCACTGTCAAAATCTTCACAGATTAGGCTGGCTTGAACTATCCAATCAGATTTATTATAAAAATAAACTCCGCATGTGCTGACCACAATCTTCTTTAATAACCAAGGATAAAATTTTGTAGTTAATGAATCAATCAAGTCTATTAATTAAAACAATTGTAACACTTATATTCCGTAACTGCTTTGCTACCTTATATGGTCATGACACAGTTCCTTTCCTGTTTTTTTTTTTTTTTCTTCAACTGATTAATGCTTAAATTAAATTAAATTGAAAAATATATTATAATCAATATACACACAAATGTAATATGTATGTTCACATAGTATATGAATTAAATATATGCACATAAAATATGTTACTAACAGTGTATAGGAACTTGTTTCATATTTGTAACATGTAATAACAAACTATGAAACTTTTCATTAAAATTTTCTATAAAAATATCCCCCTTCTTGATAAATACCTATTGTTATGGCATAAACAACTTCTTGTCTTGTTGAATTTTCTTACATATTTAGGAGTAATTAAATAAAAGTCCTTCATCATTTCATTTTTAAAAAATTATTAAAAATTATTGTTAAACATTTTTTATCAACTGTATTGTTAAAATTATCAAATGAATGTTCTTATTTTCATTGTTTGTAACAAGAAAACTCACCAGAGAACTAAATTATACAAAAGTATGAAAATATGAAATTATAAAACTTAGATATAAAATTACTGTGGCATAAATAACAGTATATATTTTACATAAGTTTTGTGTGAGATATAAAATTGATTTATGTAACCAAAAAACATAAAATTAATTTATGTAACCAAAAAACCCTGATGCTTAAGGTCTAATACAAGCGATATGATATGAAGTGTAATTATGTACATTAATATATCCCTTGGTTACAAATGTTATTATTTGAATCAACAAGTTTTTTATTTCTTATTTGTTGATTGTACGCCTTATCTATTAATATGGGTTTAATACTTATATATTCATTAAGTCCTGGAGGGGTGTTAGATCTTAACAATAGTTGCCATCTCATTTCTTTCTGCAACAAAACATTTTTAATTATACAGATTTATTATAACCAACTCATAATGATTCATAAAATCCTAAATAAACCTACCAGTACCCCATTCTGACTAATATTATTACCCCCTACGGCAACCTATCATCCCTCCGTTCATCCAACAAAATGGTAGTACAAAACACCAAAGCCAACAACTCAGCTGGAGATTCATCGTTTTCTAACTCTGCTGGAAAAAAAATGGAGCTCACTTCCAGCTGAACTAACCACCACATGCTCCTTGCCCCAGTTCAAAAAATCCCTAAAAATGTACATGAACAGTGACTGGCTCTGCCCATGTCTAAACCCTGACTAACCCAATCACAAATCAGAATAAGCAAAATTAACTCAGCCATGATCATGTCTATACCCTGACTAACCTATTTAATGCCAGGACAAAGGTAACCCAAACGTAGGTCACAGATGTCTACACCCTTATATCTTCTCCCCCCACCCTCATAACACAAAATTCCCTTGACCATTACATCTCTTTTATCCCATCATCAGGAAGAGAACTTACCTTTCTGCCCACACTAAATTACGTCCTTCTTAACTACCACCATTTGATTAACTATCATCCTTACCTTCTATCTGAAAATAATTCTCTGTATTACGCACTGCTCAGACATGTACTTCTCTGCCCACACTAAATTACTTCCTTCTTACCTACCTCCATTCGATTAACTATCATCCTTACCATCTATCTGAAAAGCATTCTCAGTATTACGCACTGCTCAGAATTGTACTTTTCTGCCCACACTAAATTACTTCCTTCTTACCTACCTCCATTCGATTAAATATCATCCTTAACTTCTATCTGAAAATCATCCTCTTTATTACGCACTGCTCAGACATGTAAGTGTTATTTCTGTATACCTAATCCATCTACCAACAATGACAGCTTTTGTCTAAATGATTATTTCTAACTACATGTAACCTTGACTATTACCTGTCACTGATGTTATTAAATATTTTCAAGCTTTTATATAACCACAATTTTGACTATTACCTGTCACTGATGTTAAATGTTTATAGACTTCTCTGTAACCACTATCTGTAATGTAAATTAATTTCAATGTGGAGCTTTTCTCCACGGGCCTCCACTGAAAATGGATATGTATCCAGTCAGACTTTCCCAGTTAACAAATGTAAAATAAATAAAATAAAAGTATTTACAGAGTTTGCAGTCCTGTCAGGTATAACATACTTGGGAACTGTAATATGTTTATTAGTGTGTCAGTGCCTACCTGAAATGGTAAACCAAGGTAAGTGAAGTAATCATGCAATTGTGTTGTATAACTTACAAACATCAGATGAGGTTGTGGTCTACTGAGATTAACAGTCAATGTCTGCTGTGCTCATTATGTAAAATATGCTGTAGGTTGCACTCAGGTAATGGTGAGGGTAAATAGGTTATTACTTACAGGTCTGCCGCAGCTATCCATGCTGTACATGCCACACTTGAAGCAACAGAGAAAGGGCGATGGTGCTGTGATATGTACTGCTCCAAAATATGTAGTGCTCACTATTCTTGTAGTCACTGCATGTGTGTTCTAATCTAACACCAGTCAACTCTACAAAGGAAATGAATAACGACTGCTAAAAAAATATCTGATAAATGTAGTGCAATACCTACAGTAAGTTTCAAGTCTGTGTTCTGGCCTGTTTGCGTCATATAATGCTATACATTCCACCCACTCGAAGATGAAGGTGTATAGGTAAGGTAGCTGATGTTATGGCCAGCTATGCATGTGTATAAATGCCAGATTCAAAGGCACATTACCAATAAAAGTGTAAAGCAGGATTGTGCATTGAGAAGTAATCTGTTCAAATAACTGTGCAGTATGGCTGTATTCACTACATGTGTGCTCCAATCTGATGCCAGTCAACTGTAAAACGGGAATGAATAAAGACTGCAGAAAATATTGTCTGATAAATGTAATACAATGCCCAAAGTAAGCTTCAAGCCTCTGTTAATGCCATTTCAAGTCAAATAATGCTGTTTATTCTTCCCTTTCCAGGAAAAAGGTATATGGGTAAGGTACCTCAAGTCCTGAGCAGATATGCATGTGTATAAGTTCCAGATTTTCAGGAGCAGTATTAATAAATTGTAAAGCAAGATTGTGCCTTGATAAATATTCTTTTTCCAAAAAGTGTGAAGTATTCCTGTATTCACAGCCATGTCTTTCATAATCTGATAACTGTTAAATTTAGTGCATGTTTTCTGAAGTCACAGCTTGTGAATTCTAATCCCATGGAAGCCAACTAAGAAATCACTGGCTGTCTACTTCAATTAGTGTACACAGACATACCTCTCAACTGCCATGATTTTTTTGGAATGTAATGACTAATACCCCATATGTCTGGTTATTGATTAGCAGATTTTTATTTTATTTGTTTTATTTATTTATTTTTATTTTATATTTGTTTACCGGGATAGTCCGACTGGATACATGTCCATTTTCAGTGGAGGTCCGTGGAGAAAAGATCCAATAGACAATATTACAAAGATTATGCAACAAGTTATATACATAGAAAATATAAGACAAGGAGTTATGTACAATGGTTTAGTAATGTTCCCAGTAGGGACTCAAGTGTCATGGTCTGACACATTAAAAGCAAAAAAGTCATCAGACTGGAACAGTACGTAGTTGAGTAATTAAATGTTAAGATATTATACAGACACGATTTCATTTTATAACTTAATCAGGGTTGGTACATGGACAAAGCCAGTTCACTTTGAAATACTTTTTGAGGCTTTTTTGTAGAGACTTATGGAGGATTGAAGGCTTATATAGTTTGGTAATGAATTCCAGGCAAACAGGGATTCACCAGCTGAGTTATTAGCTTTGTAGGTTTGGACCAGTAGTTTGTTGGCTGATCGTAGTGACACCAAGATGCTGTATGGCTTTATAATATTTATAAGTGAGGGGGTAACCTCAGGGTGGTAAAGAATTTTGTGCCATATTAAGAGTTGATTGAATGGAATTAAGCTGGGCAGTTCTAGCCACTCTAGTTGTTTCAGGTTCTGGCAGTGATGAGTTCTATAGGGGGAGCCAGTGGCAAATCTGGCAATAATGCTGTAGCTATGGGAAAGCTTATTCACCTCAGATTTGTTAAGGTTTGAGAGTACAAGGGAGGCATATATAAGAGTAGAGAGTAGGTGTGACCGGGCTATTGCAATTCTAGCCAGTGGGGTTAAAAATGACTTGTTTCTATACAGAGATCCAAGCTTCTTATTGATGGTCTGTATGGTTTTGTTGACCTGTAGGTCAAATTTAAGATTATTATCTATAAAATCCCCTAGAAGCTTAGTATGGGTGTCTGGGGAGATAGAGGTACCACTGTTAGATGTGACAGAGAATGAAAATGGGGTGGATCTACTAGTGGGGTTGAAGAGTAGAAGTTTAGTATAAATGATAAATAACATTACGATAAATGACATTACGTGGAATGCAATTTATTGGCAAATCCATTTACAGAACACCTTGGTAGTAATGTATGAGCACACTATGTAAAACCGTTCCCTGTAGTTGTGTACCTGCATTTGTTAGTGGTTTCCCCATGATGTCCCATGCTTACAGGTTAAGAGCAATGTACAATGCAAAATCATCTATACAAGAATTGGAGTCACTGTACACACAAGTAACACTGCACACTCAAAGTATGTATCATTAGTCTGTGTATTAATATCTGCTGCAAGGTCACTAATGGTGTGTTTTTCTCTTTCTCCCTACTTCTTATCTTCTCTAATTCATTATTATGAAATTTATTAATTTATTACTGTTATTTATTATGGTTTGATATTAATATGTTCTTTTAAACTAACTGTTATGTTGGCCTTATGGGTTGTGTCATACTGATTTGCTGTTAACATACTTACCATTATATCATTTATTGTTGTGTTCCTCATAATATTCCTTAATATGTATTTGGATTAATCAATATTATCTTCCATTATGTTAATAATAACATTGGTTTGGTTATTACTTATCTTAAATTATGTTTATATCTAATTTACTAGAATGAGGCAAGATAGGCCAGTTCTATGAGATCCACCTATCCTGCCTCCACTGGCCATGGCACCGGGGCCCAGCACATCTGGGTCACAGCCTCATGGTGCCCCCCCCCGTACTTCTCCTATACTACCTGCAGCATCAGGTAGTTCTGCCCCACAGGCTAGGGCTGGGATTCCTCTGGGAGTGGACATGGAGAAGTGATTTTGTCACCCATCAAGAAATGTCAGGTATGGTTGTATGAACTTTTGGTGCATTCATGCACCTGATGGAGGATGTGCTCACCATCCTGGTGGGGCAGCCTCACCCCGCATGCCAGCTTCCATCACTGCCACCACAGAGGCAGTGAAGGATCAGTGCTGACATTCCTATAGGTGAGGACTTAAGTCACACTGCTACTGTGTGGATGCTCCTGGGACTGCGATTCCACAACATCCAGCCCATCCAAGGTGTTCATCCCCCTCTTCTGTCACACACCTACCCTGTCTGCTATCTTGTCTGCCTGCAAATGCTTCCTCACCTTCCCAACTTACCTCCTCCACACATACCTATGTCCCTTCCCCAACATTCCACTCTCACCAAAAAAAAAAAATGGGTACTTGTCCACCCAAAAAAATATCTCCCCATACATATATCCACTGGGCACACTTAATTTGGTCCAACTGGCTTGACAACACAATTAGGTTGTCATTACCCCTCTCTGGGGTGGCAGTCAAAATTCAGCTAAAAATTCTGTCACAGTGCACAGCCTTTGCTGATGAAGAAATGGATACCTATGGTTCCTTCCTACACCCATTCAGCACATCCCTACTTGTCCCTCACTATGTCTTTCCCCCTGCTTGCACCCCTTTTCACCACTATCTTATCTCCCCATTTTTCTTTTCTCTAAAGATTTTTTGCTCCACGAGGCGTGGAGTGCTGCATTGCTTAGCTATGTTAAATAGCACTACATTGATATATGCTTATGTAAAAAATATTAATGATGTTCAAAATGTACACCCACAACCTATTTTGAATTCAGGACAATTGCACCTACACAACAGTGGCTCAACCCACCAAGCCAAACACCTGTGAATTAACACATGTCTAAATCAAAATGAAGTAAAGTTCACATTTTCATCATTAAGCATGTTTAAGCAATGCTCCACATCATGCTGCACCAGGCAAACCAGCTGACAGAAATATGGAAACATATTACTGTAATTAGTACTCTCCTAGGGAAATACATCACTCTAAAGCCATACACACAACAATGAACATAGGTAAGGTATGTAATAGCAGGTAACCCTGCAAGTATATCTACAACATGTAAAAATGCACTTGCTAAAACATTAGGATTTTAACTGTGACACTAATAGAGAAATACAGCATTCTAAAGCCATACAAGTAAAACTGGGACAAAGGCCCCAAAATAGGGACAAGTTTTCAATATTGCTCTTACAAACCTAGAAGGATGATAGATTTACAGGTACTGATTTAGCATGAATGTTCTGAAGTATATAGAAGTCTGAAATTCAAATGTCTGTCATTATTTTCTTTCTTCAGTCTTTAATCTTTAACAATAATTTGCCAGAAAATGACAATGTAATGAAAAACAGGCATAAAATATGAGGGCAAAATCTGGACATTCTGTAAAAATCTGTACGGATGAGAAGTACACATGTAAGTGCAGTGTGTAACAGGAGATAACTGTGGAATTATATCTACAACATGCAAACATACATGTTACTGCAGTGGCACTATAGATTAGTCTGTAAAATGCATTGCAAGTAGTATTTTTTGGTACACATGGTCCTGGGTTCAACTACAGCTGCCTCTAACAATGAAAATACATATATGTGGACATCAACATTATATATTGTCATGTGTATGTTTGTCTTATCACCTATATATCCATTCAAAGCAGTACAGATGGAATGTCTGCATCTAAGTAATCGAACACAAAGGCTTACAGTTAGGACAACTCAACCACTCCTCGTACAACACTAGAATGTGCAGAGAATGTTAGGTCATGCATTAGCCTGAATTCCCACAGGATTTTGAAGTGTGTACTGAAATTGTGGCCAAGTAATATAACACTGCATCCCGCATGACTTGTCACCTATTCAACTGTGTGACATAATGGTTAATCCACCCCCTTACCTTTCTCTAGGACACACCAACCATTTTGCCTTTAATTGTGGTACTGATACTGTTGGCTGACATACTTACCTTAAACACCTGCCTTAATTTGCAGTGGAATGGCTTCCCTCAATCTGGCTCTGCCTCTACAACAAGGCTGCCATAGCTCCCACACTTACTCTTAGAGTTTGTTGTACTCCAAAGTATTCACACTTTCTGCCTATGCCTATTACCTAAAACATCAGCTTCATCTTCAGCCAGTAGCACACATATCGGTTTGTAAAATGTAGCTGCTACAGATATACTCTCTGAGATGATGTGTCTTTACCCCAGTAATTTCCAGCATAACATATGATAAAGGGGTTCTAATCTACATGGAGGCCTTATATCTTGTTCAGTGGTTGCATGTCATTGGCTGATTATACTGCAAGCAGCTGTGATGGCTGCAATTAGCATTTCAGAAGCACAGACTGGTTAAGAGCCAATCACCTGGTAATGACAACCATGTTAAAAAGGCAAGCAGCTACCTAGAGGAACCATTGTGCATGAGAGTTTATTCACACAGTAAACGCATTGTTACAACCTTTGTATATCTGCACATATCAACAGAGGAGCATTGTACTCCATTGGGTATGTAAGCCTTTTCTTTACAACAGGATGCATATGTGTGAATATACTTAGGGGGAATTGGGATTACAGCATAAGCCTTTCTGTAAGCTGTAATGATTACATATCATTGATCATCAGATGTGTTATACCTATACGGAATGTACAATACATCAAGGGTGGAATGGTGTTTGCCAATATGGCACACTGGTCTCCTGGGAATGGCCCTTTATAGTGGTTGCAATAGCACACTGCAATTTGTTTGGCACTGTTGTTTTGACATATTATCAGGAGGGTTAACCCTAGAGGCCACACTACAATGGACTCCTGTGTTGGGTGTGTGATCATACAGCAGTATCTGTCTTGGCACAAACAGAAAGAGCTGACTATTGTAGTATCTTAGTTGCATCCACACCCTTAGTATGTTAGCACACTGTGGAATATGCGGTGTGTGTGATCAAGCAGTGGATACTGCCAGCCATTCAGTTATTGGTGCATCTCCACATAGTGTACTCCCACATATGTGCTACTGTCATGTGTTCCCATTTTGTTGTGTTTTAGGAAAAATGTATGCAAGACACTAGGCCCTTTTATGGATGCCAAGAATTATATAAATCCTGGAAGACCTCTGTCAAAACCATGAACTCCTACTGTACAGGGGAGGCAAAACAGGGAACATCGGGCAGCATTGTCGGCTGACCTGGACTGTGATGTTAATGCTGTTAGTCACCAGAGCAGGACATGTGAGCAGGTTCGATACCATGTGACTGACATGATAAATGCTGCACAAAGAAGATCAGCAGATTTGGTCAGGGATTGTCATGTCACCGGTGGAGGGCCTGCAGTGGAACAACTACTTTGAGCCACTGAGGAATTTCTGGAGATTATAAGAACACACGACAGCTCCCAGGCATCTATCACACCATATATTGTTTATGTGGATGCCACAGTTTCCATGCCAGATGAGCATCCAGGTAGTCTTAGTTTGATCAGCATTGGAATACTGCTGCATTCAGTGTGTCAGGGTGTACATAGTTTTACATGGGTGTAAGGTGTTTGTTTTTTTGGGGGGAGGTTAACTGCAGTTTGAATCTTATGGTCAGATTTTGACCAACATAACAATTAATATAGTAGCTACTATAAATGTGAGATATATGGATGTATTACCCTGTTATAGTGCAACATGCAATGGTGTTTACATTATCTCTCCTTCAACTTTTCACAGGTCTGACAGGGATCAAACAAGGTCATGGTCCTGCCCCTGGTAATTACAACACTTTTTTTTGTTACAGATGTAGATTTAGTGCAATGTATTCCCTAAAGTGTCATCCCAGAACTGCTGGCTGGATTGATGTACTGTTGACATGATTTCCAACTGCACATATATTTTATGACTGTACACACTTTACAGTAATACCTATGCCTTGCAGGTGTGACCACACTGATAGATGTGGCAGCAATGTCAGGACATTACAGATTGCCATATGTGTCATCTGTGCTGAGAGTTGATAATTGTCAGCAGTGTATCTCATTGTAGATGATGAG
Source organism: Protopterus annectens (assembly GCF_019279795.1). NCBI lineage: Eukaryota > Metazoa > Chordata > Ceratodontiformes > Protopteridae > Protopterus > Protopterus annectens. The sequence goes on along the minus strand of NC_056727.1, from coordinate 18,165,436 downwards.
ATTGTTTAAAAAGCTTTTATTTACAAATAACTACAGAAGTTTGTTGGAAAATAATGTCCTCATAGGTTCATAGGTAGGTAATAGGCTATCTGCCCGAGGGCATTTATAAGCCTAGCCAGAGTGTGTCAGCTTTTGCCACCCCATTGATTAATTAACTGAGCCTCTGTCAAGAAGAGCCAATGAAGTGATCCCAGGGATGTATTTTCTGTTACCCATCCACTCGTCAAGGTTTCTCTTGAAGAGTGTTAGTGAGGGGCTCTGCCTAATGTAGTTAGCAATTTTGCTCCAAAGCATGGGGAGTCTCTGTGACAGGAATCTATCCCTCCAGCATGTTCTATTTATTGTTGTGGTGAGGTTTAGCTCACTAGAGCAAGTGGCCCGCAGTGACTTGGATTTCTTTAGGTGGAGCATGTCCATCAATTCTGAGTTGGACATGGCTTTGTAATTCAGGCAGAGATCACCTCTGAGTAAGCGATATGCCACCGAGCACAGCCGGAGTTTTACCAGTCGGGCTGCATAGGACATATGTTTGAGGCCAGTAATCCTCTTGGTGAGGTACTTTTGTGGTCTTTTTAGATGTTGGAAGTGTCTTGTGAGGTACATCCTAAATGGGGCATTGTACTCTATGATGGGTCTGATGAGTGATGAGTAGAGGGGCACTATAACCTCCTTATTTCTAGATGCAAACCCTTTAGTAATTAGATGGGTTACATAGAAGGATTTTCTAACAAATTTGGCAATATGATTGTCAAAAGAGAGATTACTATCTACCTGGGTCCCCAGATCTCTTATTACATCTTCTGTATTAAGGGGCTGCCACCTATGTGGTAATTCATGGGTGTTTTGTTTTTCCCAAATGGGCTGACTATACATTTTTTGGCATTTAGCTTGAGACCATGACTTTGACACCAGGTGTCCGTCTCAGTAAGGCCCTTTTGGAGAATGTCTGTGTCAGCCGGAGAGTCAATTATGGCTCCCAGTTTGCAGTCATCGGTGAACCTGGTTAGCCATAGTCCTCCTGTGTTTGTCTGTACTTCTGAGAAGTATATGCCAAACAGTAGGGGTCCCAGGACCAAGCCTTATGGGACACCACTTGTGACTGGCCTGGAGCCCGCTATTCTTACTGTGTGAGTTCTGTCTGTAAGCCAGTAGGCAACCCATCTTATGACGTAGGGGTTTATGTTCAGGCTGGTGAGTTTTTCTATAATTCCTGAGTGGTGAATGGTGTCAAAAGCCTTGGCGAGGTCAAGGTAGGCTGTGTGAAATACCTTCCCCTCATCTATGGCCTTGGTGACTGTCTCGAAGAAGTCAACCATGTTTAGTAGGCATGATCTGCCCTTAAAGCCGAACTGGATTGATTCAAGTGTTTGGAGGTTCCCAATGTCTTTCTTAATGAGTTCCATGATGATGTGCTCCATAGCCTTGCAGACCAGGCTAGTTAGGCTTATGAGGCAATAGTTACCAGGGTCAGTTGTGGCCCCTCCTTTGTAGAGCGGAATAACCATTGCTGAGCACCATTCTATGGGCACATAGCCTGTGGAGAGGCTGAGGCTGAACAGTGTGTTTAGGTGGGGGGTCAGTTCATTCTGTTGTATGTGCAAGATGCAGCTTGGGACACCATCTTGCCCCATTGATGCTGTGATTTTGGCTTTTGAAAGGGCTGTTTCCACCTGTGTGTCTGTGATTTCCGAGACACTACCCTTTTCCGGTATTGCTGTGGGCCCTTTCGGGGGTGAGAGGGGGGTGAAGTTTGCACTGAATCTATCTGACAGGATGTTGGCAATATCAGTAGGTTCAGTATAGTTTGTGCTATTTGGCACTAGCTCATATCATATCTGTGAGTTGCCACTTAGATTATTGACATAGCTAAAGAAGGCTTTGTGATTATCTTTCGAATCCTTGGCTATTTTTCTTTCGAAGTTAGCCTTGGATGATTTTATGAGGGTCCTTAGTTTCTTACTGAAACTGATCAGAGATGTCTTTCCTTCTTAGGATTTGCTTTTTTTTTCTGAACTAGTTTCCTCCTTCTATTGTATAGCCTGTTTATGGCTGGGGTCCACCAGACTGGTTTCCTTCTCTTAGGGTAGTGAGTCTTAATTTTGCTATGGATGGCATGATCTATGCATCCTTATAGAGTGTGTTTGTAAAGGTTCCTGCATCTTGGACACTGTTATCCTTTAGTGTGGGGGCTGTGAAACTTACCACCTCTGCCTTAAGTACACTGAAATTTGCTATAGAAAAGTTTTTCACTGTGATTTCCTTGGTTGGGGGTGGTGGTGTGGTGTGGTGTGGACATCCCAAGTGATTAGTTTATGGTTTGATCTAACCAGTGACGGGTTGACCTCGGGTGCGGAGCACCTGTTGCCCATGTTGGTGATGACCAGGTCCAATATGTTTTCACCTCTGGAAGGGGAGTTTTACCAGCTGATCCAGGGCATTTGAGTTGATAAATTACAGGAAGCGCTGGACCTGGGAGTTTGTACTTGAGTAGTTTTTCCAGTTAACAGTAGGGTAATTGAAATCACCCAATATCAGGGTGTTCGGTAGGATCTTCATGTTTTCCAGTGTCTCCAGAAAGGCAGAGTGGTGGTCCTGGGTCAAGGAGGGTGATCTGTAGCAGGCCATTATTTGCATTGCAGAGTTGCCCGATGTTAGTTGCACATGGATGATCTCAGCGGTATCATGCTGTGCCACTAACCTGTAGGTGTAAGTATCCTTGATGAATATGGATACACCCCCTCGTTTTGTGTTTTGGTCCACGTTCTGTGACTGAACTGTGTGGTATGAGTTGTAGCCCAATAGTGCTGGTGTGCTCTGTGGAGCCTTGAACCAGGTTTCAGTTACTGCACAGATGTTGACGTTCTCCATACTGAGGAGTGCTTTGAGCATGTGCATTTTGAGATTTAAACTCCTGGTGTTGAGTAGCATAACCCTCATTTTTTTATTTGTGCTGTTTACGGAGGTGGGTTTGACTTTTGAGCCTTGTCTAAAAAAAGCACTATGGGGGCAGCAAGAGCCTTGGCCAGTATTCAAAAGCCTAGGGGTGACAGGTGTAAGCCATCTCTTGCGAAGCAATGAGGCTTGTCAAGCATGTTGTCCCAGGCTGACAGACACTGGATCCCCTTTGAACTCATGTCCTACTAGATGAGGTTGGGGGTTAAACAGGTCTGTAATAGTGACAGCAGTGTATACAGCTTAACATATATTGCAAAATAGTACTGCAGAGCATAATAGTGCAGGCATTAATGTATTGCTTTTCCCTTTTTTATCACAGGTGACCAAGGGGTTGGTCTTTGTCCCCTTCATAATCTGATGTCAGAGTTCTTTCTGACTCTGATGATGATGGTGGCCAAAATGAGGCATAGGTGGGGTTGCAGTGGCTGAATCTGTCCCAGAGGTTTACATCCCTCTACTATCCTCATCATCACTGTAGACAATCAGCATGCCTACACATACCCCAGTACCTGGAGGCCACAGATATTGGACAGTCAGAGTGGGGAGACATTGAACAGGAAAGTGTGGCAACTATGGCTGCAGTGAGTATTGATACTACCTACAGCCAAAGATCTGGTGAGGTTCCACACAGGTGGATTGATAGGGGTCCGCATAGGAGGCCTGCTGTCCTTCTACCACCTGTTGCAGGTGTCTCATCATGGTTCACTCGGCGTATGTTTCAGGCCATCATGGAGGCACATGCAATTTTCAAAAGGAACTCCAGATTAATGCTCAGGGTTATGGATGTAGCACAGTCTGACATCCGTGACTGACTCCACCATATTGCTGATACCTTGGATCAGTTCACTGATGTAGTGGAAAGGCATGGGTCTGAGACAGACTGCACACTATCTGTCTTGGAACACACATTGTCTGTAATAGGACATCTGGTTGGAGTTGAGCATGGGACTCATGGACATAGGTCAGCAACTATATCTGCTGAGAATCCATGTGGCCATACACAATCACGCTCCTTTAGTGGCAGTACATCCAACACTCCAGAGGGGAGTATGCTGTCCACACCAAGATATGGCAGGCCAGCCATAGGATCATCATCCTGGGTATTCCTGTGGAGGACACTGTCCCAGCCGACAGCAGTCACCATCAGGTAGTAGCATGGCTTCTGACCTTGGGCATTGAGGTGCCTGTGTGACTCCTGGCAGTCCCATTTCCTGTGTTCTGGGGTGAAGATGGTGAACTGTCAGCTCTACCATGCATGGTTCAATGCTATCCAACATACACACACATAGGGCTAGCAATGTGCTTGACTGTTCATGCACACGTTCACACACCACTTTCAGAATCAGGTCACCTACAGACACACACACACAGCACATTATCATGGCCCATCTTACCTGCTTCCCTTCCTGGCTCACACACATCTTTTCAACCTATTGGGTCAGCCTAGGCCTCCTGCACCCCCATGCAACACCCTGTACAAGTGATATTACCTGTGCCACATCCTTGTCACCCTCATCATCAATGCAGGCAAATGGAGCTATGTGTCTGATGCACAGGGTGACTATATAAATTATTATGTATTTGTGAAATCCATTATTGCCTTTGATGTGCCACTTGTACTGCTTACTGACAGATACTGCATGCTGACATATGTAATGAGTAAACCACATCATGTTGTGTACGTTATATTGTATGATATCTTAATGGCCGTATGCTAACACAATGTAAGGTGTTTCATGGACCTGTTTATGTTTCAGTTTCAGGATTCTGTGGGAGACACCTATGGATACACAGTGACAATAAACCCATAAATGTCACAGCACAGGATGGAATGCCAGCACAGAAGAAAAATGTCTTCAGAGAGGTACAGCACTATAGGTGCAGGGCTTCATAGGTTCATATGTTTATATCAGGCTAACAAGGACAATGGATTTATTTCACCTACTCATGCATGCTTAATCTCTGACAATGTCTGATACCCTTGATAAGTGTCAGCATGTTTTCAGGAGATAACACATCTACATGCTGTAGTGGTGGAGATAAATCATCTGCAATTTTCCTGTGTCAATTACAGACAATTGTCCTACACCAGTTATGATTGTCTTGTTCTACATCCCATTGAGTAACTTGCACATGATGTGCATTACAGCAGATGTGTGCTGCATATGCATGGGGAGCCTGTTACATATAGGGCATAGTATGTAGGTTATACGGTGTGCTTTGTGGATTATATACCTGTCCCTCCAGAATGTTCTATTTAAACACAGTAAAGGTGTATGTGTGTGTGTGTAGAGCAGGTAATAGATGTGTTAGTTCTGTCCTGGATATGCAGGAGGTACACAGTGGGATCTCACACCTCCCTGTAAGCCAGCCATACTCTTCCCCTCTAAAGCATGTAGGAGACAGACTACACATTCAAGGCCTTGACACAATCTGCATAGAACATTATCTATTGGTTTACAATGGAACTGCTGTAGGTCTTACAGTTGTCAGATATGCCTGTGTATTGACATAGAAAAGGTGCCATTGCACTCAATGATAGGTGTGATGCATGCCAAGTACAGTATAACAATGACAGTCTGAGATTTACAGGCTATTCCTTTCTTTATAGGTTGTACAAAACTGAATGAATCCCCACATCTTAACGACCAGTGGCAGTCAAAGGCAAGTACTTGCCAAGGCTGCTGATACCCCCACAGTGCATCTTATAGGCACTGTGTGGAGGGAAAACTTTCCAATAATAATGCCATCTTCATACATCATCACAGTTATGCTGATACACTATAAGAATGGCAACACTAAACCCCACTCTCTGGAAGGTGTTCCCACCTTTGAATATGCAGACATTTATGCAGTCAAAGACACCTGGTTCAAGGCTGTGGACAGCACCACAGCCATACCAGACTACATGTCCTTCCACTTGTGCAGACCTCCAACTAACAGTGTGCAAGGTAATGCAGGTGGTATATACATATTTATTAAGGATGGATACACATGTAGTTTGGTGAACTGTGTGATTTCCCAGAGACACAGCCGGTGCTATTCACAGATGGAAGGGCACCTAATCAAGCCATTGCCATCTACAGGAGCAGCTCCATGAATTCAGACACCCGTTGTGCTTATTTGAATGGACTTGTGTCTATCAAGATGCATCAATACACCATGGTTTAGGGTTTCATTAAGTAAACTGTGTTGGTTAGTCATGCTTAAGCTCACTTGCCCAAAGGTTACTCCATGTCCTTCACTACAATGCTCTCCAACAGTGGCATGACATCCCCACAAGGGGAGCCAATGTACTGCATCATGTGTTTACCAATATGGGTGACCACTGTAGTCCCTCCACTGTGAGGTCCTCCCTGGTGAGGTCTGACCACAGATCAGTTTCATTAAAATAAGTTTCATACCTACACCCCCCCTGCAGAAAATACAGTAATAAACATTAACAAAGCAATTTATTACCTCCTATGAGATGGTTCATATAACTTGACTGCACCTCTCCCTCAGATGGGACAGGCAAGTATGCAGAGCTCTACACCAATGCTTTATGCAAGAACCAGTATTACTGCATAGACTCAGTTGTACCTGACTGGGGAAACAAGCTCCTTATGGCACAACAAACCTGCCTAGTAGACAACGGCCAGTATCAGGCTGGACAATAAGAGGTGGACATTGCTTTGTGACAGTTGCAGTGAGGGTGCTGCCCCCTAAAATGGAGGCACACCATCCTCAGCTAAAACACATGGTGTTGTTGTGATATTGTGCAGAAACAGTATGAGAAAAAATTTGCCTCTCCCACAAAGGACAACCACAACGCACAGTGTAGTTACATGTGTAACCTCAGAGGAAATCCCCAGATTGTTGGTGAACTCGTACTTAATGATAACACATATAATGAGTCTGTTCTCATAGCTAACCTGTTGTCCCACATGTTCTGAGTCAACTTCACTCACCTGGCTCCACCACGTGTGCCACATGACATCCCTACAACCTGTCCCACACCATTTATATCTACAAGGCAGGTTGTAACTGGCCTCTCTATGGAGGAAACAGAGCATCTATTGGATATGCGAACATCCTAGGCTGTGTCTTACATGGGATCCATCAAGGATTACTAACACCATTGAGATCTCCTTGCAATTATACTGTAACCACTGGCTGCATTCCAGCTGACTGGACAATGGCAAGTGTTATCCCCTTGCACAAAGGTGGTGCATCCACCAACCACCACAACTATAAACCTATTTGCCTGAGTAGCCATATCTGTCACCCCATGTGGCAAATAATCATGGTGTTGATCAGCAAAGATATATGTAATCTACAAACAGTTGACTGTACACAGATTGGATTTATGAAAGAAAGATCATGGCTGTTAAACATGGTGGACATATCTGAGGCAGTCACCAAGGATGTGGATGAAGGGATATCAGGGCATACAACCTCCTGGCCTTAGCCAAGACATCCAACTGTATCCCATACTATGGCATCATTGACAAAATCTCCCAATTAGGCATCTATGGTAATATCATTATAGAGGTCACTAAATGACTCACTCATGGAACACATGCTCAAAATAGGGGAATCCACCTCCAATAGCTGATCTGCAACCAACAGTGTTCAACAGGGCTCAGTCTTGGGTCCCAGTCTTGGGTCCTCTACTGCTTGGAATCCATTTAACCACAGTACAAGGAAAACCTGAATGTCTGTGGTTGACAACATTGGCTGATGCCTGCAAACTGTCAGCGGTCATAGAATCTGTGAGTTATGTCAATATCCTGCAAGAGGGTACTGCTAAACAAATGCTTGTTGACTTACTAATGGCCATAAACTCCATGCAAATATCTATGTAGTGTCATTTCCATCGGTAACACCTATGTTCCTGGTAAGAAGGACAGCAGTAACAACACCTTATGTACATATTCAGGGGTGATAGACATGGGCACACGGCCTGGCCACACAGCTTTACACCTAATGTACCTTAGATCTTCATGTCTCCCCAGTGGTAAGTCATATGTCATATCTGAGGGCACTGTTACCCAGAATTAACATAGTCGTAACCTCCATGTACTCTTCCCTCAGCATTCCAATATTTGAGTGCAATGGACATTTTGTAATGCACCTTTCCAAGCACTAATGGCAATTGCAGATAACACAATGGTCCCTGACAATGGAACTTCATGTCTTCAGTATTTGTCCAATGGGGCACATCTAAAATCACTGTCATTGTAGCCTGTGACAGGCAGAATACTCAGAGGGGATCTCTGTCTTTCATTTAAGGCAAAGTGTGACCCTGCTTGAGTGGAAATGCTGCATATTTATAGGTGGCATGGTACACGTATTACTCACTGTAAGGACATTAACCTGGTGTGTGGCATTAGTAAAACATATTGGTGTGAGAGATCTGTCTAGCAGGCTTTCACAAACCTTTGAAACAGACTCTGCCTAATGGCACATAGAGCACATTACTGGGCTGCATCAAATGCCATCTGTATGATTGGCTGGCTGACTGTAATTTCACCACAGGGCTTCTGCTTGTGTCCCTCGTGGACAGGGGCAATATTTGCTGATAGTGTAAATAAGGGTAAAAACTTGACTAAGATTCTAAAGGCTCTAGGGCCATTAGGCTACAAAGTTCAAAGACCCTATGATTCCATCACATCAGCTGATGTAAAATGCTGTAAAAGCCACACACACAAACATGGCTACATTGAAGATAGCACCACTTCCAATTAATGTTTATAGATCACTGCACAGCACACACACAGTCCAAGTTTGCTGCAAGTAGCTTAGAACACCTACCTATTTAATGGTACATGCTACACATTACAATATATAACTTATGCACCACACCTCAAGTCTGCTATTACTATATCTTTAGAACATCTTATGCATGATGACATCAATAGCCCTTGTTATAGTCAGGCATTTGGAGGCCCACATCAACTGCTACAACCAAGCTACTGCAAAGCCTTACCTTGTTCTAAGTCACTAAGTTGATCATATTTATGGAGTATAGGGACACACACACACACACACACACACACACACACACACACACACACACACACACACACACACACACACACACACACACACACACACACACACACACACACAGCGACCTGAAGTGAGAATAGAACCCCTACCTATCTAGTTTTACTCACTATAGATCACAGTACTTATTGCATGTGCCACCTTTTAAGTATGACATTATAATGGCAGCTGGTAGTCTTACGGAAGATGATATCAGCAGGCCTTGTAGAAGAGGGCAGTTTGGAGGCCGGTATCAACTTACAGGGCCAAAAAGTGCAGCACCATTGCAGTTTGGTAGTCAATGAAGGATTCTCAGTTGCTTTGCAGGGAGATGTACACATGCATGCACATACCAAGTGGTGTGGAGTGAGATTAGAACCCCTACCTATTCAGTCTTACACACTATAGCTCACAGTACTGATCGAATGTGCCACAGCTGATGTCTGTTTTACACAACATTGTAAGCAAACCACTTGTGGATTACATAAACTAGACTTATGTTGAACACCGTCTGTGTCCTGCAGAATGATATTGCTTCATACTGTTATCTGCATCTAGTAGCCTAGCAGTCAGATAACTGTTATTTATTCTAGCTATTTGGCTACAGTTGCCATTTTGGCTATATGTGGCTGTTTGCATTTGGATGGGCAAGCCTGTGGGCAAAAACAATTTGCTCTTCCCATGCATGCATAGACAAAAGTATGCATTACACCACCTGTTTACCCAGTGCTGTATGTGAGGTGACATCCATCAGAAACAGGGGTCTGTAGGTAAGTGCATTATGTACTGTTGAGCCCTTACTTTGGATCCTTTGAGCAACATTATAGGTGTGTCATAGTTCAGCTTTACTCGCCATTATCAGGGTAGGAGTACAGGTGGTGAAGGTGGATGAGTTTAAATACTTGGGATCAATAGTTCAGAGTAACGGTGAGTGTGGAAGAGAGGTGAAGAAAAGAGTACAGGCAGGATGGAGTGGGTGGAGAAGAGTGTTAGGAGTGATTTTTGACAGACGAGTACCAGTAAGAGTGAAAGGGAAAGTCTACAAAAGGGTGGTGAGACCAGCTATGTTATATGGGTTGAAGGCAGTGGCATTGACAAAAAGGCAGGAGTTTGAGCTGGATGTGGCAGAGTTAAAGATGTTAAGATTTGCACTGGGTGTGGTGAGGGTGGACAGGATTAGGAATAAGTATATTAGAGGGTCAGCCCAAGCTGAAAGGTTTGGAGACAAACCAAGAGAGGTACGATTACGTTGGTTTGGACATGTGCTGAGGAGGGATGCTGAGTATGTTTGGAAAAAGATGCTAAGGATGAAGCTACCAGGTAACAGGAAAAGAGGAAGGCCTAAGTTAAGGTTTATGGATGTGGTGAGAGAGGATATGCAGGTGGTTGGTGTGACAGAGCAAGATGCAGAGAACAGGAAGAAATCGAACCAGATGATCTGCTGTGGCGGCCCCTAACGGCAACAGCTGAAAGAAGATAATGATCGGGTATGAAGGACAATACTGACATCCACACACATATTTATGTATATAACTTGGATGAATATATAGATGCAGCTGTGTATGCATTATATGTATGTATATGTGTGTGTGTATATATATATATATATATATATATATATATATATATATATATATATATATATATATATATATATGTGTGTGTGTGTGTGTGTGTGTGTGTGTGTGTGTGTGTGTGTGTGTGTGTGTGTATGTGTTGTGTATTATGTAGATTTCTGGGGAGAGACAGTGATACAAGTTTTTGTATATAGATATATATATATATATATATATATATATATATATATATATATATATCTATATATATATATATATATATATATATATATATATATATATATATATATATATATATATATATATATATATATATATATCTTAATATATTTATATATCTATAGGTATATATATATATATATATATATATATATATATATATATATATATGTGTGTGTGTGTGTATCTATCTATAAAGGTATATCTATCTATATATATATATTTATTTATATACACACACACACACACACACACACACACACACACACACACTCACACACACATAGAGATAGATATACTATTGATGTGAGAGGGATAGTAACAGACATGTATGTATAGACATATCTATATATAACAGGTTATTCTGAGCAAAGAGCAACATAATTGCACTCTGTTTAACTAAGTGTATGAGCATGCACAGTGGGATTCTCACTTCTTATAAACTGACTCCTGCCCACATCTAGCTGTACTCTATTCCAGGATTTTGTATGTTTCAGGCAATGACATTTGTCTCTGTTTCTACAGTACTGCACTTCACTCAAATTGTCCACTGTATTCTTCAGCAGTCTGATATAATTAATATGTGACAGAGGTTAATAATGTTACACCACACACAAACTGACAATCTATAAAAATACAACATAATAATACTTCACATCCAGTAGATGTGGATACTTCTAGATTAGAATCATCAATGGCATATTCCATATCCACTGAGCCACACAAGCTGCCTGACAGAGAGAGGTCATTCATCACATAATCCATATCATAAATATGTACATTGTTATTCTTGCATTAAGTGAGACTTGCAATATATGATCAATTTCTGTGTTACTGCCCTGGGACTACCTGGAGTGCTGATATACCACAAATAAGTTACTGTTAAAGCAGTTATAAGGGACCACTGTTCTGCTGGGGGTGGGGGAACAACATTGCATGTTCTGCTGAGATACACAGTAGTTCAAGTATCATGTAAAATCACTGTCTAACATCTCACTTGACTTCTGTACTGTAGATTACATGCATGAGGCCTAGTGAATATTAAAGGACACGTGATAGTGGAATGGGTATCTCTAGTACCATGTGGATGTTACTTCTATCCAAATATCTCACTATATTCGTTGCATAAATGTAGCAGATCCATACATACAATGCCATATCATAATACTCCCTACAAGTACTGCGTAGGTTAGAGACTTACCTTGCGAATGCAGCAGTTGACAGAACTGTAGATCACTGCGGACTGTGTCTGATGTAAGCAGTACACAGCCAACACATGGATAGGTATAGATTGTGTGGGTAGCCTGGCATCAATTTTAATTACTGTATGCGAGTATAAATAAGGTGTCAATCCCTATATCCCTAGGTTGTCAGTGAATGTGCTATGTGTTGTCTCATAGCCAAAGCCAGAGCATACTGAGCATGCCTACGTCTGCCTACAGGGACATAAGCAGGGGGTTCTCCTCCGAGTCCTCCTGTGACTGTGGCTGTGGTGACCTAGGCACTGGTGGGGGGCACATGCACTATGATGTTCCTAGTTTGTGCATGTGCCTCAATTATGGCATAATAGTAATTGTTATGTAATTAATTAATTAGGTCACATGCCTTTTTAAAACTATTTTAACTAGCAGGGTGAAGTGTTTGTTCAGTTCTAAAGAAGTTCCTCTTAATTGAATTGGAACGAAAGTGCATAACTGGCATTAAAGTTTACCTGGTTTTATCCTTCGCTGCTGTCACTTCATGGATTTGTGTTCACACATTCTGTGTGACCATCAACATGGTCCAAGAGCCTACACAAAGGGGATATGCAGACATGATTAATCTTTTTTGCTATTCAATAAATCTATCTCATTTGTATACATGTATGTGCTGACAGCTTGGAAACTACATGCTTCATAGCCATATGACCTTAGCAACAGCAGCAGCAATGCACCATTGTACAGACCCAGTGCCAGGTCCTATAATACATTTCTGTCAAATATTATAAAATCCTTTTTTTCCCTACTTTTTTCACTTAAGCATGTTTGTGCACTGTGGCACATAGCACAAATATGATGAGATTCTTAAAAAAATATTAATTTAACTTATTCCCTTCTCTTTCTGACATCCACAATAATAGTTTTGCTTATATGTGTATGCAATATAATATTTTCAGGGGATTTATGTCCTCATTTCTGCAGCTTTACATCCCCTTTTGTTGGTCTAGACTCCTGTACATGGAATTTTTCTGAGTACACTATGGACACTGATACGGCGTCTGAATAGAAGCCATTCTGCTTGTTGGATCACTCAACCTGACTCATTTTCATGAGATTTATCAGCTTATGAGGCAATGCCATGAAATTTTCCATGTTTGCACATGCATGCCCACCACTCAGCACTGCTTACTGAATCTAAAAGAGTTCATGGCCATGTAGGTGTTGCGGCGCAATGCCTACATAAAAAAAAAAAAAAAAAAATGTGTAGGCTTTATTGAATTCCCATCACCATTGACTCTGATCACACCACTGTCTGTTTGTGCAGTGTTACTGTACAGAAATCTGGACATACTGCTATTAACCTGGTGAATCATCCACAGAGAAGTATTGATGTGAGTCCATCTTGATGTCCGTGTCCACTCTTCAAGAAATGATCCCTAAACTATTATGTCCCAGGAACAAAAAGCTCTGCTGGCTCTGTCAGCCTACTGCTCTTGAGTGTCCCACATGTCTGACCTCACAGCTGCTATAGGAAATGCCTTTACATTTGCAAAGGGTAACATTTCAGTAACATACTAACAAAACTGGTACAATGCGGGATTCCATCACTCATGACATTTATGACATAGACTTCTATCTGCCACATCTTATCCCATGATGGCTGGTCAGCACTCCCTATCCCCAAAAAGTCCTGCATGTTTCTTACTCTCCTGAAGCAGGTTATCATTTTCAACAGGGCTGATATTGTCCAGTCTTTGCAATTTAGTACCTCCACTGGACATGCAGGCATCTGTGAATAGATAACACAGAACTGCAGACTGCGTAACATTGGATTGGTGGGATCAGAGCTACAGATAAAGGAGTAGTTATATCATATTACAATCATGCCCTAAAAGTTGTTCCTATGAATGTAATATTGTTCTTACCACATAAGAGCAACTGCTGGGGTATGCTATGTGACATATGAAGGGAAATATGGAAAAGTACTTACCAACTGAGCTCTCTCTCTCTCTCTCTCTATATATATATATATATATATATATATATATATATATATATATATATATATATATGGGTCTACTTTGATTCACTGAAAACTCATTCCACTAAATTTCAAAATACTCACACCAAATCGCTGAAAGCTCAAATCACTGAAAACTAATTTCATTGAATCACATTTCACTGAATGAAAGTACTGTTGGGCAAATAAAACATATATGCCCTTTTCCCCACTGCAGTGCGATCCTGGAGATAGGATATATAGTAAGGGTGGTGTGAGAGGGCATGACCCTCAACCTAATTTTGGTTTTATATTGTTGGCTTTCAGTGAAACGAGATTCATAAATATAAAAGCTAAGTAGGTGGAGGGCTATGCCCCTCACCCCCCCCCCGTACATATATATACTACTCCAGGATTGCGCTACAGTGGGGAAAAGGGCATATACGTTTCATTTGCTCAAATGTACTTACATTCAGTAAAATGTGATTCAGTGAAATGAGTTTTCAGTGATTTGAGCTTTCAGAGAATTTTTGAGGGTGAATTGAAATTCAGTGAAATGAGTTTTTAGTGAATCAAAGTAGACATTTTTTATATATATATATATATATATATATATATATATATATATATATAAATATATATATTATACATGTGTGTGTGTATATATATATATATATATATATATAGAGAGAGAGAGAGAGAGAGATAGGAAAAGGCAATAATCCCTATTCACAAAATTATAGTCGACACCTTTGTTAAATGCCAGTGATAATATCCCTATCCTAGTACAGTGGTGAGATACACAGTTATAGGCAAAAGACTGGTGTGCTCACTACCAAAGGCCAAGACACAGATATAATAGACCATAAAATCACTCTAGGACTAACAGGCATGTGTATAGAGACAGATTGCCCTGCAGTTACAGGCAACCTTCTTACCCACATCCAAACAAGACACATATGCAGGCATCCATTGAAAACCCCCTTTTCTCCATTTTTCCACATGGATTCAGGGTGTCACTTCAGCAGTCACCATAATCAAAGCCAGTGTTCACACTGGGAGGTGACTAGCCCTGCTACAGTTGTTCTTCAATAACATACACACATACACCCACACCCCCCAACACACACACCTATATATGCACTCATATCTACAGGCCACTTTAGAGTATTCTTTTCACCTAAATCATGTCTTTGCAATGTGTGAGGAAACAGGAGCACCTGGAGAATACCCATACATAACACATGGAGGACATGCACACTCATCAGAGAAGGCATCTAACCAAGAATTAAACCACAGAACCTCTTGCTGTGAGGTAACAAACCACCTGCTGTGCCACTGTGCTGTCCTTAACACAGATGCAGGCACAACTATTCATATTGCTAGCCTTTTCATAGGTTCATAGATGTGTACTAGACTAATGGCCAATGGGGCCTTTTTAAGCTTAGCCATAGAACCCAAATTTAAGACAAGTTCTGGTACCCCTGATAAGTGTAAACTGAGACTTGGGAATTGAGATATTTATAATCAGGGGAAAGGCAGATGAAACATTTGTGGGATGCCTGTGTGCATTAGAGATATAGGTGCCAAACCAGGGATGAATTCCTGGTACCCATCTAATTGTCTAAGTTAAATTGGGTTAGTCAGGAACTCTGCTTCACATAGAGGGGGAGCCTGTTCTAGAGAAGGAGTCATCTCTGGGATACATACCTGTTTCTCCAGCAGGTCTTATTTATATCACACAGAAGTTTAAGTCTTTAAAATGGGTAACTCAGGTACTGTTTATTTTGTGGATATGCAGGGGTCTGACAATCCTTTGTATGACAGACATAGATCTCCCCTCAACAGCCTGTTGGAGACAGAATCCAGGGAGAGGGCTTTGAGGCTTTCTGCATATGACATGTTACTTACAGCCTGTATTTTAAGGACACTCTGCTGACATTTCAATTGCTTGGTGTGTCTGGTTAAGTGCATACCAAAAGGGGCATTGTACTCAATGATAAGTCTGATGAATGCTGAATACAGAGGAACAATGACTTCCTTGGAACTAGAGGTCGTATCTTCATTTATAAGTTGCACAACATTAAATGATTTTCTCACTTTTGGGGACTTGTGATGGTCAAAGGCTAGATTACTGTTGATTTGTGTCCCAAAGTCCATGACTACTGGGTTGACTCTTAGGGGTGTGTTGTCATTCTGATAGTTACCAGGGGTGGATAACTTCCCAAAGGATACTATTATGAATTTCTTGGCATTTAATATTAATCTGTGGTTCTAACACCAGTTATTTGTTTGCATCAGCCCTTTTTGCAAACATTATTGTTTTCAGAGTGTTCTATGTCTTCTCCTAATTTGCAATTGCCTGCAAAATGGTCAGACAGAGGCCCTTGATGTTGGTCTTGTCTTCAGAAAAGTGGATGACAAAAAGGAGCTGTCCCATGACCAATTCCTGAGGAACTCTGCCAGTGACTGTCCTCTTTGTAGAGGTGAGCTTCTCATTTAGAACTTCCTGGGTCCTGTCTGTGAGCCAGCTGGCTATCCACCGGGTGACATAATGTTTTTTACCTAGCCTCTTGAGTTTGTCAACAATGCCAAAGTTGGGTATTTTGTCAAATGTCTTGGTCAGGTCAAGGTAGGCAGTGTGATCTGTTTTGACCTCAGCAATGGACAAGAGCAATAGATGAGGGCAGTGTTAACTGCTTTGTAGTCATCCTTTGCCTCAATAACCTTCTCAAAGAAGTACACCCGGTTGAGTAGGCAGGACATGCCCTTAACAAAACCAAACTGGTTTGGGTCCAGCGTGTGGAAGTATCCTATGTCATTACTGATCATTTCCATGATAATTCTTTCCATGACTTTGCATGTGAGACTATGAGTCTGTAGATAGCCCACCTTTGTGCCGAGGTATACCGGTTGCTGTTCTCCATTTGTGAAGCACAAAGACTGCTTGAAGCAGTTTATTATCATAATCTGGAATGGCAAATTGTCGAATACACAATACAGAATGCCTCATACACCGAAAGCTGAAAATGCCAAATACCAATACTCCTAAATGCAAAATACCCCCTGCATCAACCCATGGTAGCACTTGGTGTTTTTTTGGATATATTGAATTTTGGCATTGTGGTTTTCACAGATGTGAGTCGCATATATGATGGCATTACAAAGTGAAATTAGACATCATGATAGGAAACCATTTGAACCTACATTGAATAGTGATTCCAGAAAGACTGATTGGTCATGTTTAATGAAGTTTAAAAGACCATGCATGTGACTTAGATGGGAGCCTTGGATATTGTTGGCGTCCATCAATGCAGTGCTCTTTGCCTTACAGAAAGCATTTCTAAGGTGAATTGGCCCAAAGCTTACTGGAATTCATCCACTCCAAGGCTCTGGACCAGCTCATTCTTACCTCCACTAGAGGAAGCAACATCCTTGACTTGGTTATTACTAACATGGGCAACCATTGCTCTACACCAATAGTCAATTCCTCCCTGGTTCGATCGGACCACAAACTAATCACTATGGAAATCCACATCTCACCCACACCCCCTACAAAGGTATCTACCATGAAAACCTTCTCCAAAGCTGACTTTAGACTCCTAAAACAGAGGTGGCTAACTTGAAAGCACCCATGCCAATGGAAACTAGATGCATGACTGCCGAATTATACACCAATGCACTGTACGAGTATGCACATAAATGCATGGAACTAGCCATACCCAACAGAACCAAGGTGCTCTCCTACAAAAAAAAGATGCCAATCTGGTGGTCCCCTGCTATTAATAATCTCTACAACAGAAGTAAGAAACTGTTGCAGAAGTAGGTGAAGTCCCAAGACTGGAAAAATTCCCTTTTTCGCCTCAACAAAAAGTTGAGATCCCTCATCAAAACCTCCAAAGCCAGCTATGAAGACAGAATTGCAGCAGACACTAAAAACAACCAAGAAACCTTCTGTAGTTATATTAATAATCTCCATGGAAATACCCAGATTTGCTCTGAGTTATTGCATAATGGTACATCCTATACTGAGCCAACAGATATTGCCAACAAACTGGCTGACAGATTCAGTGCCAACTTTACCCCTCTGTCCTCCCCTAAATAAACAATCTCAATACAGAAAAGATGCCAGGCATCCAGCATTACTGCGGCACAGGTTAAAGCTGCATTGTCCAAGGGCAAGAATACAGCTTCCATGGGACCCAACAATATCCCTGGCTGAGATCTACATGAATTACATAGTGAACTGGCACCACAGCTTTGTGCCCTGCTGAATCACAGCCTCGCCTCAGGCCTTGTCCCTAGCAAATGGCACACTGCTACAGTCATCCCTTTTCATAAAGGGGGAGTGACTACAGACCCTGGGAATTATCTCCCCATTAACCTGATGAGTCTGATATGTAAAGCTATGGAGCACATCATCATGGACCTAATTAACAAGGATATATGGAATCTACAAACTTTAGATCTCATGCAATTTGGTTTTGTGAAAGGTAGATCATGCCTGCTCAACCTGGCTGACTTCTTTGAGTCAGTTACCAGAGCTGTGAATGAAGGTAAGGCAGTTCATACAGTCTACCTCGATCTGGCCAAGGTGTTTGATAGCATTCCTCACTCAGGAATTATTGATAAACTCACCAAACTAGGCATCAACCCCTGTATCGTTAGGTGTGTTGCAAATTGGGTCACAGATGGAACCCACAGTGTGAAAATAGTGGACTCCAAGTTAGACTGCCAACCAGTCATGAGTGGTGTCCCACAGGGATCAGTTTGGGGGGGGCTCTACTGTTTGGCATCTACTTCTCAGAAGTCCAGGCCAACATGGAGGGACTCTGGCTGACCAAGTTCACAGACGACTGCAAGCTGGGAGCCATTAACTCCACAAGTGATGCAGACATCCTACAGAAAGGCCTCACTGAGACCAGTGACTGGTGTCAAAACCATAGCCTTTCAGCTTAATGCCAAAAAAATGCGTCATCATACCCTTTGCGAAAAACTCAGTTCCTACCAATTACCACATAGATGGGAGCCCACTGAACACTGAAGATGTTACAAAAGATCTGGGGACACAGGTTGGTAGCAACCTCTCCTTCGACCAGCACATTGCCACTGTGGTCAGAAAGTTCTTCTGTGTGGCACATCTCATTACCAAGGGTTTTGCATCCAGGAAGAAAGAGGTCATCATTTCTCTCTACTCTTCCCTCATTAGACCAGTCATAGAGTATAATGCCCATTTGGCATGTACCTCACTAGACACCTGCAACAGCTGGAGAGGCCACAAAAATACCTCACAAATAGGATCCTAGGCCTTAAACACATGTCCTGCATGGACAGACTCAAAAAACTCCAGGTATTCTCTGTCTCATATCGTCTACTAAGAGGAGATCTCTGCTTGACTTACAAAGTCATGTCTGACCCAGCTCTGTTAGAAATGCTACATCTACAGAAATCCCAGTCCCTCCACACCACATAGTCCAGAAACCTCAACTTCATTACCACAATCAACAGAACATGCTGGAGGGACAGGTTCATAACCCAGGGACTGCCCATGCTCTGGAATAGACTTCCCATATATGTCAAGCAGAGCACCTCACTGGTCCTCTTCAAGAGAATTCTTGATGAGTGGATGTGAAATAGAAAGTTCACCCTGGGGATCACTCCAGTGGCTCTACATGATAGAGGCACTAGGAACTAACGTCAGGTGGCACAATGCCAGGGCACTTCTATGGGCTAGGCTTGTAGGGCCGTTAACCTAGTATACACCTATTAGCCTATGAATTCCTGTACTAGGGTGAATATCCTTAAGAAGCTAGACAAAAACAGCCTATAACACACTTTCAGGGTATTGTGTGTATCCTCAGTCTATATATAGATCCATGTAATGCTGTTGTTCCTTCATATACAGCTTCTCAAATATCCAAGGTAGTTTCTCAGAGTTGTGTGACTTTGCATGCAAAATGGCAGCACAGCTCCGAAACTCTGCAAGCTTTAACAAGTTGGTGCAACACATAAGCAAATTAGATCAGGTTGCATACATGTTTAAGAACTACTTTATTTTGCTCCAGTGCATCCTTGACTTTCTGCCTTTGTTTGTATGTGATGGCATAGGGCTACAAATTCCCAAAGGACATATGAGCATGTAAGAGTTTTTTGCGACTTTACAGCTTCCCTTGATGGAAAAATCATGGTGCAAGCATGAGGGAACATTAAATTTCAGACAATATGCTTCTGTTATTTCCTGCTGGATACCTCCTATATGCTATATGCTGAATGAAGGAGCGCAAAATTATACCTCATCTCCTACATGGCCATTTTTGGGAACATCAATTGGACCTCGATTGTGCTTTCAAAACGTTGATGGCTGCTATGACATGTCTGTGGAGTTGTTCTCAGCCATGGACATCACCATGACTGGGGCACTGTGCAGCAGAGGAGAGAGCCAACACCACTACGTGGGCTTTCCTGCAACACAGACCAATTACTTGAGGTCCTGGTGGGAATGACTACTCCAGTACTGCAATAAATAAGACCTCACCTGTGCCAAATGACATGTAGTATAGTTACCAGAAGAGTTTTTACTGCATCAGTTCCCAGACAGAGTGCAATGCACAGGGCATTATTTACAATGTATCTATGTCTGACCAGGCATTTCCCGATTTCTACATCTGACACATATGCAGCCTAATCCAGTGTTTCAGCATGGTGAGTTTCCTTAGGGTAATCTAATCAGTTGGTGCACATACTGCCAACATACAGTCCTGGATATACTGGTCCCATCAATGCAGGCAATAGGCTACCCATAATGGTGTTGACTATTAGGTGTTGCATATGATGAAAAAAATGCCTTGGTACCATAGCTGTTGAACCCCACTGATAGTCCCCATTGATTGTGCTCTATCACCGACATGGAGCACACTACAAAGTATAGATTTATGAAGACTTGCTTCTGCTGCTTGTATAGGTTAGGATACAGCAGCATGCACTGGAGATGGGCAATACAATATCAGTAGCCTGTGCAATGCTACAAAATATGTTGGCATAAAGTTGACAAAAATGAGAACATCACAGTGCTGTCTGACAGATCTGTTGCAGAAACATAGGAAGAGGAGTTTGGTGTGCAGTCTCTGGAGGAACTGGATGCAGTAATATCCCATGTAAGGCAGATGCAGATGCAATATGTAGTAGTATTAGCAAAGAGCAGGTAGCTGATTTATAACTAGGAGTAATGACATAGAAAATATAGAATCAAACAGATGCATGTATTTTTCAAACAATGTCAATGCAATACAGTGCATTGATTGGTTATGCTATGCACCAGTCATTGCCTTACACACAGGGAGTGGGCAACCATAATCATCTTCATCTGCACAGGTCGAGTGGGGCACAGTGTCAGGGTACATCAATGCTACCATGGCTCTGAGGACTATTAGAGATGAATGTGGTAGTCATGCTCTCAGCTAGGAGGTTGAAGGAAGTCAGGAACATATCTTATAGTGTCACTGTTGAGGTTACATGTTCTGAATGTAGGCTGGGTGCACCTAGTGGCCCTGAAGTATAAGGACTGGTGCTATTTGGTCCAATGGATGGTGTAGAACTTCTGTAGAATGGAGAGGAACCCAGATGAGGTATTCAAGTTGGGGAGGTAATAGAAGGCAAATATCCAAGAATGTATCAATAGCCACAGCCAGAGACTGTGTGGAAATGCAGAAGCCATTCCATCTGGCCTATTGTGGTATTCCTGCAGTGGATAAGGAAGAGCGTTGTCAACAACCACTAGAGTGTCCACATCCAGGAGTGTAAGCAACAATGGCAAGAGGTGACAGTGGAGCAGTCTCTGGTACAGAGGGCATGATCTCTGCATACCTAGCTTGGTTTTGTGTACCACTTTTGGCTATGCTGAGCATTTGCTAGTATCCCTGTGGGTGTACTAGTTGGAGGGTAGCAACGTTGCCCTCATTCAGCAAGATTGTTTACTCTTGGTCCCTGTATGAAATGTCATTCTGTATTTGATGCAGATTGTCTCTTACTTTCTGCAGCAGATTCACTTCCTCACATAGAACATACGACATACCTATCATCTTTGTAATGGTAAAGATAGTGGTCACCCATGCCTGGATATGACGTGCACATTTGCAGCCTGGTGACAAGTGTGATCCTTGGTCAAGAAATGCCTAAAGTGATGGCCCATGGGCAAATAATTTGCCATGCTGGTTGTCATGATTACATCTATGATGTACTTGGTGAAAAAAATACACGTATGTATTCTGTGGAATGTCCCATTCACATGAACGGGTCACTGTAAAGAAGCAATAGTGCTTGGTAGTAGTAACCTGGAGCATCCCCTAAAGATAATTGATTTTCCACATCAGAACCTCCACCAGATATGACAACTGTCTCACCTGCTTCTGGCAGAGTTATCAGGCACTCCTGCACCTCCATGAGATGTTTCACCATTTGTGGTCAACCTCCTGGGGTACACTTTTCCATAGTAATATCCTGTATTGTGTTGTGGTATGCAGTATTACATTGGTGACCTGCAATATACTTGTATTACTGTCCTGTTATGGCCACTGACAGCACTGATTTCTTGCACCACTTCTAGCTGGTCCCTGAAAGCCTTGTCTGCATTACAATATTCATGGATATACATGTCATGTCAGTCTGTACACCACTGAATAGATCCTCTGCCTCTGATGAAATGAACATTTAGCACCATTGCTGTTTTCTCAGTCCCATGACAAGATATGCACACACATAAATTATTGAGTGCATCTGTAGACATAATTGTCAGTGGTAACAGTAATCTCTCAGCACTGTCACCCTGCATCTACTTCATGGCCATGTACCTCTCTTTTGATGTGCTTTCACACTCACACCATGTTCCATGAGGATAGCAACAGGGATGTTACCAATGTCTGGCATCTTGCAGCACATCATAGAATATGCATAAATGATGTATTCTGTCTCCTCCCATGTCTTGAAATCTGTGTTGTCACCTTACACAGCAGGACAGTAATCTGTCCAGCTGTTGAGCTCTGTTCCCTGTCTAGGTGAACCTGCCAGAAGCAGAACACGGAGGCAAAGCTAAGGTGAAATGAAGGGGCAGCTGTCTCAGGTGAAAGCTGCTAGGGGCATTATCATCACTACAGACAGGATGGAGTGAAGTGCAGGCATTGTATTGAGAGCATTCCTTCATTATCAAGAAACTTGCCCGCCTGTATAAATGAATGAGCATTTGAGTCCTCTGTAACTGAAACAATACTGGAAGACATTTTTGTCTAAAACTTTGTTTCAGGAAGGTGCCATTTGTGGAGCCTGACCATAGCACTAAGTTACATAGTTACTGTTTTGGCAGGATAATAGCCTGCCCTAGCCTTGCCCTTTGCTTTCTGTCAGAGTGACCCCAGGTAGATTAATCCCCTGCCCCACATCAGGATAGCCACCTGTCATGGTACTGTGTTATTAAACTCCATACACTCAACACCAACGGCGTCCTCACCAGCCATGTCTGCAGAAGTCAAGGAACAACTCTATGTCTGGATTGGTAGCAAATTCCAATCTCGCATTTAACAGCCAGTGTACAAATACGCACAGCCATGACAGCTGCATGGAAAGCAGAGAGAGACAATGCCAAGCAAATAGGAAGGCATTTTAGCAACCAGCAATGAGTGTGAAACATGGCAGTGAGATTTGCCATGTATGATGTTCAACCTATTTACGCTTTTTCATATGGTCAACACAGGCATGTTTAATGGCTTGGCTTTTAAGCTTTGATGTTTGGGAGGTTAAATATGATAATTTAGGACATATTTTTTCAGAATAACACACTAACAGATTGTTAGTTGCACAAGGTGGGAATTAAACCTATGGAATACATAATGCATACATTTCAAACCAGGTTATGATTTGTCAGTGAAACAGGAGAGCTCTCTTTCAGTCATGTTCAATACGGATTTACAGCGTTCAGTATGAATGGAGAAATATTTCAGACAGGCCTGTATAAGTATGACTTTAAGAACTCCTCAGAACTGCATTCCAATGTAAGAAGCTGTATTACTCTTTATAAATACATTCCAGATAGATTTTCATCAGCTGAGTAATACAGGTTGTGGCATGATACACAACAAATACTGTCCTAAACACAGAATTGGGCTATGTGAAGAGTTAAGATGACGTTAACTAAAGTATTCATCAAATCATAAATAAAAAAGTGCATTTTAATTCCTTATCATAACTGTCATGTGTAAACAGTTACACATACAATCAAATAGGTTTCATAAGTAAGCCATTAATGAGATATGCTACCTAGAAAGCTGTAGTTATCAAAGAATTACTGAGGCATTTCTTGCAATCAACCTACTTATGACAGCTATTGGCATGTTGTGTTACGTTCCTAATCAAAGTGTTGTTAGAAATTGCATTTGAACACATTTTCTAAAAAAAAAGTGTTATGTAGATCTGAAAATTCAATCATCTGTGCTGTGAGTCTAAAACCACTTTATTTACACCTTGTGCCACTGAGATAGTTAAAGAGCAACTGAATATTCTCCACTCAGTACTGTGCAGAGGGCTGATGTCAGCACATCTCCATTAAGCCTGTTTGTGCTATACAAACTGCCCAAATAAAAATTTGCACTTTTTTTCCTTAGGCAAGTAAGCTTGGTTGCATGCCGCTCAGCAGTGAGCAAGTGCAAAAGACAAGAAACAAAAAAACAACATATGAAGCTGTGATGAATAAGTCATAAGTTTGGAGTAATAATTTTCGCATTCCCTTCACACAGGAGGGATTTAAATCCTGGATCATCTTTGTTTCGAGTCCAAAGTTATTGCATTTACAGCTTGTGCTACAGCGAGAGGCATATATCATGCACATCACTCACTCATTACAAATGCTGTGCAGTGCTAACAGGAGTGTTTGCGCTAATGATGACCACGGGAATTACATTTTTTCTTGTTCCTTCACCTGTGAGCCCTGTTTGTGCTCTGCTAAGTAGCATGCAAATTGCAAAGATGAATAAAAACATATCACAAGTTGTATTCCACACCAGGAAAACATAAGGACAAATATGACTGCTTTTCATTCTTCAACATTTATACCATTAAAAAGATAAATGCTGCATTTTCACTACTGCTGCAAACATTACAAACAGCATATGGCTTCAAGATGGCTTCAAATCCTACGTCCACTTTCCTGTTTCTTTAAACTCATTTAATTTACACTGGATGCTACAATGATACTTAGGTGAGAGGTATTCTTCTCTTGCTGCTGTTCAAAGTGCTGTAACAAAGCACAGCTGTACCGCTCTACAGTGCACTAATGGTGGCATGCCAAATTAAACTTATCAGTTTGTATCTGCCAGTCCAAAGTGTGCTTTGCCAAAACAGGTGCAAATGATGAACACAATAAACAAATGCCACATATTAGCGAATAATAATGAAAATGCAGGATTGTGAGGTTTCCTAACTGTATGCATGCTACAACCTGATCATATGCTCAGGACATATGCATTCTCTCATAAACAGCTCACTATTTGTATTTGAACCTCAATTCAGTGCAAAAACAACACACTCAGTTGTATTTCTTACCCTTCTTTGCCACCAACATAGGCTTTGAGTCATAATTAGACAATGTACATACCAAATATATCTGACTTGGAAGACCATAAAATTACAGGTCTAACAGTAGAATTATCAGAAAATGCTCCTATCTCATCTGCTTGAACATGTCTAGATGAATGTGATACTGACAAATAATTTAAGACTAATAATAGTCCACACCATATTAATGTAAGGTTGCCAACTAGTTATTCTCTTTATTTTCTGGGCATCTTAACCTCCTATCAGTTTAACCAACAGAAATGCAATGTCATAGGCATTTATTTGCATCTTTGTCTCAATGTGTACTATAGCTGATTAGCAGCATTTCAGAAGGATTTTTAAGCAGAGGATGGAGAGTGTGCTATTACTACAAGAACATCAATGTTGTTAAGGTTGTTCTCATAGCACTCAAGGTGCTTCCATTTTTAAGTCTACTCTGCATGATACATGCACTTCAGGAAGATGAGTCTCTTCAGTATTGCTTATTGTAGTCCGAGTAATCATTAATACTTGCAAGGCACTAGCAGCTGACTGTTGTTCTCACTGCAGTCCTCGGCATGTGCACGCAATTGTGTATCTACTTACATGATGTTTACTTCACCTACACCAAATTAATCTTTTGGTATTCAGGAATTTTAATGATGTAACACCTCATTTGCATCTGCAAATCACTCAGAGGCCTGAATCTATACTACATACAGGTAATGGTGTAGTTACGGAAGTGAAAGGAGGGAGAATGTTTTGATAGAAACAGACTACTATTGGTATTTACTTTGGAGGAGATTTTTCTACAAATTTCTGCATTATTTCATAAGGTATGCTTGTCATCTTCATAACCTGCTTACATTTTCATATTTGTAATGTATTTTAATATGCAATATAATTTATTTTTATCTCTATGCCTTTTTTCATTCACTGTTGGTATACTGCAGATATGTCAGTTCCTGCTTTGCTTTCCAAGTTTGTTAATGAATGGTATGGTTACATCACAGTATTGTGTTACCATTTAGTTTTAGAATTTCACCAGTCACTGCAGACAGTTGCATTGTGTTTATTATCAACTTCAAATGGTTGTGCATGCCGAGCTAACAAAGGCATTTGGCTTCTCAGATGTCCCATGGACATCCACAACATGGAGAGACCAAGGAAACTATCTGCACATTTCTACTTTGGATTTTTGACTAGTTATCGATAATGCTACTATTCAGTAGTCAGTTACATAACTGCTGTATTCATTACAGAAGTGTTAACAGAATGGATGTAATGCTAATGTATTACAATTTTTCTTTTTGGGGTGGCTCCATTAGCTTGTGTTTAGTGTAAAATGAGCATTGTGCATTTGATTGCATTGTGTCGATGATAGGTGCACAAATTTTATTTGAGGAGACTGAGTTCTCTATGCACTACAAATATGTTTTGTCTTTTTTCTGTGTCATGTCATACAGGATTATGACACCAAGACCATCTGTTCCACTTAAGTCATCATTTAGTGAAACATAGAATGGGGTAATTATCGATGCCTTATGCCACCATGGATTCTTCTTGCTTGATAGAGGCAGAAGAGCTATGTCTGCCAGAAAAAGCATATGGCAGCAAATGGTCACTGACATAAATGAAGTTGGTGGCCATGCCAGAAACTACAATTAAGTGTGGCATCAGTTGCAGTGGCACAAGAACAGATGGCTACGGGGGAGGGGGGGTCTGCTACTGAACCACCACTCACTGAAACAGAGCAGTTCCTGTCCATTGTCAGAGGTTCTGACAGCTCAGCAGAGGTTTCACATAGACTCCTTGGTGTTGGTGCTGATGTGGATGACAGGATAAGTGTGTCCCAAAAACAACTTCCAAGTATGCTATATATAAGGCATTTACTGCCATTCTTGACATCTTTATGTGTTACCATTTGTACATCTAGAACACTGAGACATCTGACTTACAAGAGACAGAGTCCAACAGAGATTGTGTTAGGGGAAGAATGGTTTGCCTGATTGATTCTGAGACATTTCTAAAGGGGCAGATAGGCAGAGCATTAATTCTCTTGGCCTTGGGTCATTTACATTGTGATGCTTATTAGCATTTCCACTGCTTTCCTCTTTTTCCAGAGACATCACAATTATCATATTAAACACCACCTGCACATAGTAAGCTCAAACTGTCTTTGATTATTAATAACTGTTACTTAGATGCAAGTCTGAGTAAAGAGCAAGTATTGCATTCTTTTAGCATCAGACATTGTTTAACTTGAGTGTTTAAAATCACAGTCTGGATCATTCCCAATCACTTTTGTTTGTTGCTTATTGTCATGGGTGATGATGGTACTGATATTGAGGCACAGACAATTGACACAGAAGTTCATTCTGACACTGAAATTATGGCTCACACATCTACTGGCCTTATTTCAGAGACAGTTAGAATGCCCTGCATACCAATTCCATTGAGACCTCAGAGACAGAACAGGCTGTGGGTGACACAGTTGATTGGAGTAGTATGGTTATTCCAGTTGTAGAGTTGGTTGAGTCTGCCTGTAGCCATCATGAGGGCATGTTACTACATAGGAGGATTGATAGAGGAGCTCAGAGCAGGCCTCATTGTTCATCCTTGTCCTGATTCACATACCACAAGAAATATATGGAGACACAGGCATGTTACACCAGGGTCATAGAAGAGATAGTGCAATTCCTAAATGAGGGGCATTCTGACATGCATGACTGCCTCAACCATCTGGGTGACTCATTGGATATATATATTGTGGTATGTGCATGTTTATAAGCTTCTGATCCCCAAGCCTTTCTGTGTTGGAGGAAGACTTCTAGCTTAATTTTGTTTGTTAAAACTAGCCAGTTTTCTAGTTTCAGCACTCAAATCTGTTTCTTTGAGCTCAGTACTTGTTCAGAACTCATTGTAAGCACTAAATAAGCTACAGATTACTACAGCACTCACCTTTCCTCACTTGTCTAGAGGAAAACAGTTTTAGTACTTAATAAATAAGCACCTATCCAGGCATGTCTATGGGTCAGCTCCCTGTGTTTTTCCAGTCTACCTGATGAATCTGTGCATCTTGGGGCAATGCAGCAATTGCCTCATGTACACAGACAACCTTCTCCTCCTACCACCCAACACTACAACCTGTGAGAGATACACTTATATAGCCAAACTGGAAGCAAAGCTCTCTTCAACCAAGACTGGACTAGACATTCAAGAGGAGAAGATAACACTTGCACCATACCACACTCATCACATAGTCCCTCAAAACCTACACCACCAACACAACCCAAATGACACATAGCTCACAAACTTAGTGTGCCAATCAACCACAGCCCATAAGGCACAACAACGTACCCAACACTCTAGTCATAGGGGACTTTATAGTCAGGCACACTGATGTTCCACTCACCTGGCTAAACAAGGAGAAAGTTACTGTCAGCTGCCTGTCAGGTGCCAGGATCCACCACATAATGCATGCACTCAGGTCACTCCACAACAAGTACAAATATGACTCTGTCATTGTCCATGTTGGTGTAAATGACCTGAGATGTACCTCCCTGGACTACATGAAAAGAGACATGGAGGAGTTATCCGATCTTATAGCCTAGGCAGGTATGACCCTAACCCTGAGTAGCATCCTGCCATCACCAATATGATACCACAGTACAAGGACAAAATGATTGAGTTCAACAATTGGCTAAGCTTCTGATGTCATTCTAAGAGGATCCAGTATCTGTCTGCCAGGGATGACATGATCGACAAACCACAATGCTTTGCCAGAGATGGCCTGCACCTGTCACCCTAGGGATTCCGGATGCGGGCTAAGGCTCTTGCCACCCCTATAGTGCCTTTTTTAGGCAAGATTCAAATGACAAATTCACCACTGTAACAGGTACAAGCAAGCAAAATCTGAGGGTAATGCTACTTAATATTAGAAGTCTAAACCTCAAAATGCACTCACTCGAGGCACACCTTAAAATAGAGAACCTTGACATCTGTGCAGTGACAGAAACCTGGTTCAAGGCTTCAGAGAGCACCCCTGCATTCTTCTCCTTCTTCTTCTTCTTCTTTCAGCTTTTCCCAGTTAGGGGTCACCACAGCAGATCATCTCTCCGCTCATGATTGGCAGTGGAGTTTTACAGTGTCAAGTTGCCAGCCTGGTGCCCGACCTTACACAGAAGGCACACACATGCACACACTCACACCTAGGGCCAATTTAGAGTGTTCAATCCACCTACTGCATGTCTTTGGGATGTGGGAGGAAATCGGAGCACCTGGAGGAAACCCACGTGACCACAGGGAGGACATGCAGACTCCACACAGAAGGCACCCCAGCCGAGAATAGAACCGGAAAACCTCTTGCTGTGAGGTGGCAAAGCTAACCACTGCACCACTGTGGCCGCCCAGAGAGCACCCCTGCATTACCAGACTATAATTCATACCACACCTTTCGGCCACCTAACCTGGACCGAAGCACTAAAGGTAGAGGCCTGTCCATATTCATTAAGGATATCCACACCTCCAGGCTGGTTGCTCAGCATAATGCATCAGAGATTATCCAAGTGCAACTAACTCTGGGCAAGACCACAATCCAAATTGTAGCTTGCTACAGATCCCCCACCATGCCCCAGGATTCCCACTGCTCATTTCTTGATACACTGGAAAATATTAGGGTACAACCTAACACCCTAATAATGGGTGATTTCAACTACCCACCATTAATTAGGAAAACTACTCATGTACCATCTCTTGTGCTCAATGTTTTCTGGAATTCATAAATTCCAACGCCTTGGATCAACTTATCCACACCCCCACCAGGGGCAGCAATATCATAGACCTGGTCATTACCAACATGGTCACCCAGAGTTCCACACCAGAGGTCAATTCATTGTTATTCAGATCCGACCACAAGCAAATCACCCTAGACATCCACATCCCACCCCCATTAGGGAAACCACTGTAAAAAATTTCTCCAAAGCCAACTTCACGCTTCTTATGACAGAAGTGGTAAACTTCACAACACCCATGCAGACGGACAATAGACGTACGACTGCTGAATCCTATACAATTGCACTTTATAAGCACTTACATGAGTGCATGTATCGTGCAATCCCTAACAGAACCAAGATGCTATCCACCAAAAAAATGGAAGCCAATCTGGTGGTCCCCTGCCATAAGCAAACTCTACAACAGAAGAAAGAAACTGTTGCAAAAAAGAGTAAAATCCCATGACTGGAGGAACTCCATGGTCAGCCTCAGTATGAAGCTGAGATCCCTCATAAAATCCTCCAAAGCTAGTTATGAAAACAAAATCACCACTGATTCTAAAGACAACCACAAACGATTCTATAGCTATGTCAAGAATATCAATGGCAACACTCAGATCTGCTCTGAGTTACAGCACAATGGCACTAAATATACAGAACCAACTGATATTGTCAATATCCTGGCATACAGGTTCAGTGCTAACTTTACCCCTCACTCATCTCCTTAAGGGCCCATCTCTGTACTGGAAGAATGCAAAGTTCCTGTAATCATGGCTGCACAGGTAAAAACTACACTCTCCAAAGCCAAGAACACAGCATCCATGGGACCTGACAACATCTCAGGCTGCTTTCTACATGAACTACAGAACGAACTGGCACCCCACCTAAGTACCATCTTCAATCATAGCCTCACCTTAGGCTTTGTGCCCACTGAATGCTGCACAGCAACGGTTATCCCACTCTACAAAAGGGGAGCCACAGCGGGCCATGGAAACTACCGCCCCATTAGCCTGACAAAATTGGTCTGCAAGGCTATGGAATGTATCATCATGGAACATATAAACAATGACATTGGTAATCTCCAAACTCTGGACCCTACCCAATTTGGGTTTGTAAAAGGCAGATCATGTCTCCCAAACCTGACATACTTCTTTAAAGCAGTCACTGAAGCTGTAGATGAGGGTAAGGTAGCTCACACAGCCTATCTAGATCCTGCCAAGGCTTTTGACACCATCCCCCTCTCAGGAATTATAGATAAACTAACTAAGCTAGGTATAAATCCCTATCTCACAAGATGGGTTGCCAAATGGCTCACTGACAGAACCCATACTGTGAAAGTATCAGACTCCAAATCCGACTTCAGACCTCAGTGACAAGTGGAGTACCACAGGGTTCAGCCCTGGGTCCTCTCCTGTTTGGTATCTACTTTTCTGAAGTACAGGCCAACACAGAAGGTCTTTGGCTAATAAAGTTCACAGATGACTGTAAACTCAGAGCCATAATCGAAACTCCTAATGATGTGGACATACTACAAAAGGGCCTCACTGAGACAGATGCCTGGTGTCAAAGCCATGGCCTCAAGCCCAATGCCAAAAACTGCATTGTCATCCCTTTTGGTAAAAACTCTGTACCCATGAACTACCACATAGGCGGTAGTCTACTTAACACTGAAAGTGTGACAAGAGACCTTGGGACACAGGTGGACAGTAGTCTCTCCTTTGATAATCACATCACCACAGTAGTCAGGAAATCCTTCTACATGTCACACCTCTTCACAAAAGATTTCTCATCCAGGAAAAAAGAGGCCATTGTTCCCCTCTACTCATCACTCATTAGACCCATTATAGAGTACAATGCCCCTTTTGGTATGTACCTCACAAGACATCTACAACAACTGGAAAGGCCACAGAAATACCTCACAAAGAGGATTCCCAGCCTCAAACAGATGCCCTAAGCAGACCATCTAAAAAAACTCCAGCTTTACTCTGTCACATATCACATACTCAGAGGCAATCTCTGCCTAACAAAGCTATGTCAAACCCAGAGCTGTTGGTAAATGCTCCACTTAAAGAAATCCCAATCCTTTCAAGCTACACGCTCTAGGAACCTAAACTTTGTCACCACAATAAACAGAACATGCTGGAGGGATAGATTCCTGTCTCAGAGACTTCCCATATTCTGGAACAAATGACCTATCTATATCCAAGAAAGCTCCTCATTAGCACTCTTCAAGAAAAATATTGATGATTGGATGGGAGATAGGAAATTCACCCCGGGGATCACTTCTGTGGCTCTGCTTGACAGGGGCACAGAAAAATAATTTTCTTGGGTGGCAAAAGCCAGGGTACCATTTGGCTAGGCTTATATAGGCCCTAGGGCCAATAGCCTAGTACCTACCTATGAACCTATGAGTGACACACTGAATCTGATGGAACACCTGCTGGGGGAGGGTTGGTAGCCATGTGTCCATAGAACTGCACCAACCTCTGATGTTAGTTGATGTGAGACATTGCCATGCCAGATTCTTCTCCAGCAGTTGTATTACTTCCAGTGCTCCATTAGTGATTGAGGTGTCCATACCCAGAAGTGGTAGACCATTGGATCATTGTCCTGAATGTAGTCATGAAGAGAGCTCATCCAGCAAGCAAGTTCAGGTAGCATATCCACATCAAACCAGGACAGGGAAGTGGCACTGGAACTCCTGCTAAAGGCAGTTTGTGTGGTCAGGAGCAATTTATTTATTTATTGTATTTTATTTAACATTTGTTTACTGGGAAAGTCCAACTGGGACAGAGCCCCTTTTCAGTGGAGGCCTGGGGAGAAACACTTTTGTTGTCTTTGGAATGTGAGAGGAAACCAGAGCACCTAGATGAAACCCACAGAAACACAGACTCCACACAGAAGCTACCCAGCTGAGACTTGAACCAGAGAACTTCTTGCTGTGAGGCAATGGTGCTATCTGCTGACCACTGCATCGCCTGCGCAATGACACTGAACTGACAACTCTACCATGCACAGCTCGTATTTGCTTAACTTGCCAGGATCTAGTGCTAACTCAGAGCTTGATAGTGTTCATGCAGATATACAGACACACACACTCTCCATATCAACTCACACACCTGCAAGCTAAGTAAACCTTAATGCTGACTAGTACACATATCCTGTGAGTGACCCTGAGATATTTCATACTTTACTGAATGTTCTGTGTTTCATAGTCACACACACACACACACACACACACACACACACACACTCTATCACTACTTTGGCTCAGCTTTGAAGTACTGCCCCCCACCACACCTTCTGTAAATGATGATGAATGTTCCATGCCTTTTGTTCATGTGGTTTTGACCTATGGTGGCATACGTCTGATGCACAGAGTGGATAGGTAAGTGAGTCTTTCTTACTATGTTGATTTTAAGAATATTTTGGATGTTTTTGTACATGTTCATTTTGAAAGGATTTTTTTCAATTAGTATTGCAAGTCATGCATTCAAATCACTGATACTGCTCATTGCTCTCCTTGTGAAACTGTTGATATACTCATTTTGTTGACTGTTTGTGTACAGTGGGTAAGTGACTGGCTTGATGCTTGTTACTATGTACAATGCATAGCTGTATATTGCAGATATCATTACTATAAGTCTAATGACACTGGTGGATACCTCACACAGGCTCTCATAGTACATTTACAACTAACAGTATGTAGGTATATCAGTTACAGTTATTGTGTTACACATTTATTTTCATACTACAGGGTCCACACTTACCTTGCCATTACTGCAGATATGAGTTATATGTGCTTTGGGGTGTCTCTGACTGATGCTATCCTTTCACAGCCATTACACCGGGAAGTTAAGTTTGTGGACATTGACTGGCATCAGTTTTAATATGTTTATGTGCTTAGGTGATGTGTACTTCTTCGAGGGTCAGTGTGTGCTATCATTTGCCTCTTAGCTGGTAGTGTGTTCTATCCTTTGCCTATTAGCTAGGGCAAGGGCATGTTGTGCACATCTACATCTGCTGGCTCCCTCTTCAGGTGGAGTTCCTCCCATAGAACCCTTGTGTGTATATGCTGGAGGTGCTGGCCCTGCCTGTCATCCAGGAATGTGCGGTCCTGCCTCCTTGCTGTCCCTGCTGCCACTGTTTTCTCAAGATAATACTGCTCAGCATAGCACAAACTTTGAGAATTTCTGTGCAGGTGTCTGGGTTGTACTGCAGGGCACCTCCTGATGTGTATAGACAATGGAAATGTAACTTCATCATGCCAAGCACATGGTCTATGATGTTTCTAGTTTGAGCATGGGCTTCACAATATTCTTCTGTGGGTGTGTGTATTTCTGATGGGTGTCATGAGCCACGGTTTCAGTGCATAATCTGCATTACCCAGTAGATGGCCATGTGAGGCATCACCCTTAGCAAATCTTGTGCAAATCTGAGAGGTGTGCCATATGTGTCAGTCATGGTAACTGCCTGGACACACATTGAGGATGATACCTTGGGCATTACAGACTATGTGGCAGTTGACTGAGTGGAACCCCTTCTTGTTGATGTTTTGTCCTTCCCTGTTTACCAGCTGGGGCTTTATTTCTTTATCAGTCTATGGCCCCCAAACTTCAGGGAAATGTGCTACAGCATATAATTCCTGCAGTGTTCATGCATGGAAATAGATGTACTCCCTTACATATCTAGCATAGCTTTAAGATATTGGTGCAATATTTTGAAGGCTGAGCCCTGTGACACCCCTAGTTTATCCTGTGTGGGTCTCTGGTATGTACCAGTAGCTAATATCCTTAATGCTACACATACCTTAGTTTCCACTGGTATAGCTTCTCCTTGATTTCCTCTGGGTCGGACGTGGGGGAGGCACAGGGTCCAGAGTTCCAGTAGTGTTTCCCTATCAACCCAGTATCACTCTAATATTTCAGTATCACGCATTCCATGCTATGTTACACCTGGTCAGAACACCATTCTTCTCCTTGGATGAGGTCCATCAATAGCAGCACAGATTTGAGCCTGCAGCATATACACACGCAAAAGAGCAGCAGTAGCCCCTACCATTGCTTTTTTTGTAAGGGTGATGGCAGCTGCATTCCAGTAGGTTTTGAAGTTCATGGCACAGAGCTACACCAAGTCTACATGATTACTTTATAGCTTCCTGAATGGCTTCACCACCTTGGATTGGTGAATTTGCATGAAATTCAGCTTATTATACTTTCATCAGAATACTAATTTACTTAATGAATACAAAATAGAGCATAATTATATGTGCATCACACAACAACATGCTCATGGTAGCAGCTTGGAGATTAGCTGTTCATGAATCCGGGCCATAAAAATATAGGAAATTGCTGAAAAATTGTATGGAAAAAATATTTAACTCATGCAAGCAGTCTTTTAAAAAGCACCAGCTATACTTCAGTCCCTCATTGGAGTTAAAGAAATGGTCACATTTGCAAAAAAAAAATTAGTGGAAAGCAATGTTGTTTGTCTTTCCACCATAGACATGATATCTATTCAAGTATAGAAATGATTGTTACACAAGCTTCTATTTATACTGTTGCAGAAATACAGGAATTTGCTTGAAGAAGATACTCTCCTAGATGTAATAAATTCTGTGTAGGCATAGTGTAGAGCCTACATGGAATGTTACCATGTCCGTGTACTTGGTTCCCCCTCGGCAGGGCGCTATGCATATTAAACATAGCACATTGCCAAGGGAGAGCCATGGGACACATTTATTGAATCAGTGTAGGGAGTGTGGTGCTGTGTCTGCAGATGAGTAACACACCCCCTGCACTGTCCAGTAGGAGTATAGCAATGTAATTTCTTTCTGTTTTATAAAAATCATGTCAGAGCAGCACTGCTAAGTGGTGCCGAGACATCAGACATGTAAAAAATAGAAACCGGATGCATTTAATAACTTATTTAAAGGTTAAGTTTAAGCATAGCTGAGCAGGTGTGCACAGCATGCCGCAGTGCTCAGCAGTGCTTAAAGGTAGCTCAGAGATATAGGCAAATGTGTAGCAGCATTCCACATATCCACGTAGCCAAATGGGTGGAGTTCCAACTGTAGGTGCAGGGTTTGAATACCTGGAAGGGATATTAAGCATTTATTTTCCAAATACAAGTTATACTAATTATTTTTAAATCCTGATCTGCTGCATTCAGCTACGCTCAAGATATGTTTTAGCACTGTCTGGCAGTGCTTGGCACTGCTGGGCTTTGCTTAGCTGATTTGCACACTGCTAAGCACTGCTAAGCATTGCCAGTTTAAGCACTGCTCAGCTGAGCTGAGCTGATTTGAGTGGTGCTAAGCTACACACTGTATTTTTAAATATTGCCCAATGGCATGTAAGGGCAGGAAAACAGGCTATGTTAAGTCTAATAGGTGGGGATAAAGTATAATCTTTTGGAGTTCTGACTCTGAAGTGTACAATGGCAGGCACTGGAGAGGGTTCGTGCTTTTGGGTGCAGCACTGGAGCACTCAGGAGTTCTTTGTAAAAAAAAACATGAGGGTCAGCTGATGCAGGGAGGTTATCAGGGTTCAGAGTGCAAAGCGGAAACCTGGGACTGGCTGGCAAGGGACCTCACCAGTGAAACTGGTATCCCCCTCACAGATGATCAGTGTCATCACCACCATAATGACATGAAAAGAAGGAAAGGTGCTCTCTTGAACACCTAGGTCCAAGAATTCCAGGCTGTGAATGTCTCACATGCATGTAAGTACCATTACCTGTGTTTCACCAATATCAAATCTTGAATGTCTGCTAAACTGGTATGCATAATGGTGTCCTTCTCTCCCAATAGCTACAGAGGAGAGGGCTCACAACCTTGAGGTGCATGCCAAGCACTTGGCCAGGTTGCACTGTGAGTATGGTGAATACAGATGTATTTTGCTACCTATAGTCAAATAAGCAAAAAAGAGTAAAGGATTAACTGTGATTAGATATATACAGAAAAGATTGTATTGCAGTGAATGTGGACTTACACCTGTACTACAAGATGTGCGGACTGCTAACTGTAGTGTAATAAGCATGGAAGACTAAAGGATTAACCGTAATAAACTAATATATACAATAAAACACAGTAGTGCAGTAACTGTGGAATTACAGCTGTGTTGCAATACCGAATTATAAATGCTGTGCAATAAAAACAAGAAATTATATCATTAACTGATTGAAGGTGTCTGTAGTAAAGTCTGTTGTGGAATGACTGTGGCAGTAGAGCTGTTGTTCAAGAAATCAATTATGACAACTGCTGTGCAATAAAAACACGAAATAGTATCTGTACTTGCATGAAGGTATGTCTAATAAAGTCTGTTGTGCAATAGGGCTGTTTTACAAGAAATCATTTATAACTAGTATTCTGCAATAAAACCACAAAATAATATCAGTACCTGCATGGAGGTATGTCTAATAAAGTCTGTGCAATAAGCATATGTTCAGAGTTGTACTGTAAGAAATCATTTATGACAACTGGTCTGCAACAACACATGGAGCAATAGCAATAACACCAAGGTAAACGAGTACAGCTGGATTATCTTGTTTTCACCATTGCATGTCAGTCACAAGCATTCAAGCTGTGAGGTACGGTGTTGCAGTCAGGTATAACAGTGTACTAGGTATATACTGCAAATAATAGCCCATAATTGGATATTGGTTGCTGACTTTACAGATATTTCAACACACTAACAATGTAATGTGCACACCTGAATTCTACATAGTCATATATACATTACCTAATATCTCTGCCATGCTTGAGTGTCATGCATGTGTGTTCAACTGTCACTGCAGTTAAGTATAAAACTGCACCAGTATTAGCAGGTCATATTCTGGTGCCAGGTGAGCTCTAGGAAAATATCAGTCAATCAGTAATCACCAGTAACTCAATAGCTCAGTTTGCAAAATGCTGCGTATGAGGTATATTTTTGCCACACACCGACCGGGGTTTGAATTCTGTGCTATGTAGATCTATATATTACAGTATCAGTCATGTAATGTTTACAGATATTCTCTCCACAGGAACTACAGGTAAATGGATGAGGAAGCCCATATTATGAGTACATCATTGTGTATTTACATGTCACAGGCTGTTACAATCATTACCTGGAAAGTGAAAATACAGCATAGAAAGCAGGAAATAAGTGTAATAAGAATAAAATAAAATAAAATAGAAGAAATAAAATGTGTAAATTCTGGTATGGCTGCATGCCCAGAGTGTGTGCTAAAGGTAGCTGCAGTCAGTTAATAAATTTGATGCAAATGTCCACTGCTGTCACTGCTATTGGGTTCTATCCCCATGCCTGCCAAGCAAGGCATGATACCTAACTGTCTGTACTGTACACATACAGGTCTCTCAAGTGTCACACTGTCACTGAATGTAATTACCTTTGTGTAATCCCTCTGTCACAGATGTATCATCGACATGATTATGTAAAAAGCAAAGTAACACTACATCAGCCCATAGTACACCTCGGTAGTAATATAGGTGCACCTGATGTATAAGTGGTCTGTGTAGTTGTGAACCTGCAGTTATTACTACTTGGCCCATACTGCCCCCATGTGGATAGCTTGAGAGGTATGTATGTGCTACAGCAGCTATAGGGCACATTTACACATAAAGAAAGGACAGACTTGTAGAGTAGATAGAAGTAGTGTTGTCAACTATATAGCCTAGAATTGTATTAATGGACTGTATTTCTCTCTCCCAGCACACCTTAGCTTCAATTTTTTATTATTGTTATTCATTGGTTGTGGTTTGCTATTAACATATGCTGTTATATAAACTTTATTTTGGGGCATGTGTTTTATCATTGTTATGTATTAAACTGGTTCGATATTAACATATCTTGTTGAATCACCTATTATTTTGGCCTTATGCCATAACTGTCACTGGCATGCTGTTAATATACTGACTGTTCTTTTATTTATTGTTGCATTTCACGTCATATGTATTGAAATGTAATAGGGTTATTTCCAATGTTCTGGCATGCTGTTATTACGAACAATGGTTTTATTTATAACTAACCTAAATGTATTGCTTCACCTCCATAATCACATCACATCAGGGTAGGCTGGTTCTTGCTGATCTGACTACCCTGCCTCAACCAGCTGTGACACCAGGTACCAGCACATCTGGGACCCAAGCCAGCAGTGCCCCCTCTGCTGGCGCTGCACCACCTTTGGGTAGAACTGCCTCAGGGGATGGGGCCCCTCCCCCCCAAGAATGGTGGCAGAGGGTGGTAATCACCCAGGATCAATTACCAGCCATAGTGTGTAGGATTCGTCATAGGAGTTACAAACATCCCCTGTGCAGGCTGTGCTGGTGGGGCCTGCTGGCCAGGGTGCCCAGCCTCCATCACAGCCAATTTCAGGCCAGTGAAGCAGCAATGCAAACCGCCCATGGGTGGGGACCTCAGTTATTCTGCTGCCATCTGGAGGCACATGATTTTCGGATTCCACAACACTCTACCCATCCAAGGTGTTTACCCCCATCATGTGTCACACACCACCCCTGTCCATTGTCTTGTCTGTCTGCAATTGCATCCTCTCCTACCCAACTTACCTCCCCGCATGCACCTATATCCCTTCCCCAACATTCCACTGTCTCCTTTAAAAAAAAATGAGCACTTGTCCCACAAAAAAAATATATTGCCCCATACATAGCTCTTCATTTGCACAAGTGTCCACTGGACACATATAATATGGTCCAATTGGCTTGACAAATTATGTTGTCCTTACCCCTCTCAAATCCTCCAAATCTGTCAAAATACTCAGCTGTTGGTGTAAAAGAAATGGAAAGCTATAGTCCTTTCCTGCACCTGTCCTGCACATCCCTACCTGCCTTTCACTATATTTTCCCCCTGCTTGCCCCCATTTCACCACTGTCCTATCATTCATTTTTCTTTTCTTTTTAATTTTTAGCAAAGTTTTGCGAATAGCTAAGTGGCACTTCACGCAAACCTGCTCAAACCTGCTTAAAAGTGCTTTAATGTACCTGAATGATCTGTGTGTTTCTCATAGTGTTAGGCACATGTACAAAATAATCACCCCCGCTATGATTCAACCCCAGCGCCCTTTCAACTATAGCCTACTGCACTAGCTCAATAGGCCACACAGATCTTAACTAAAGCAGGTGTTTTCAGGAAAACATGCTGAGTACCACTGACAGACTGCAACTGAACCTAATAGGAGAAATGCGAGTGTACCTTGGACTCTGATGAAAAAAAATACACCAGTAGACAGCCAAATAAATATTAATGGCTATATGTTATTCCTGAGATAACAGGTAAATGCTGACTTTTATCTGCAACATCTTTAAACACACCTGCTAAGCCATCAGTGGCAAGGTACATATGTCCAACTGGGACCCTGCTGCAAAACAACTGCCTGTGAACGCCATGCACATACCAATGGATGCAGACAATGTGCGTCACAACTGTATGTATGCACACATATCTGGCAAATACACCTGCGGCAATGCTGACTCAGTAGCTCAGTCTCTTAAATGCCTTGCATACAAAACATTTTGCCTCACACAGCCCTGGGTTCGAATCCAGTTTGTTGCACTTCAATTACATTGTTGTGAACACAAGTGATGACTGTCTTATGCAATTTTAATCCCCATAGGTTATTGCGACTGAATTATCAGCTACCCAGTTTTGCAAGTCACAGGCCTGCAGGTAGGGACACACTGCACACATTCGGATAGCCTAACTATATTCTGCCTACTACTCTGCTATTGGCACTGTTGCATACCAGATATACCATAAGCACATGCCTTGATTGTACCGTAATGGGTACCCTTAACCTGGTTCTCCTGTAATGACATTGCTGCCACAGTTGCACATACAGCTTGCAGGCCTCCGGAGTATTCACACTACCCCCACTGTGTCCTATGCTGCAGCTGCAGCCTGGAGCAAACACAGCTGTATGATAAGGAAGCTGCTACAGACTGACCATACCTCCCAACCCCCTATAAGAAGGGATCTGGACGCAACCATGCATAAAGGGGAGCAAAGGTCCAGAGATAGGTATATGCTTCACAGTTTGCCCCTATAAACATAGAAAGTGGATAGAATAGCAGCTACTGCATTACCATGCATATTCTGATGGTTATGAAGTGTGACACTCACATGACTCTCTCCCCCCTTCTGACCTCAACCCACAATGTTTGCCAGTGAACTGCCAGATGACCACACTGTCATGGGACACTGAGAAAACATATGAAGCAAAATTGTGGTCATACTGCATACATCTCTACAGCGGACAGTATTTGTACTTACTGTCTGTGATGCTGTAGTCTCCACAACTCATTAATGTCCATCTTAAAAAATAAGAAAGGGGCCAAGTCCTACATGAAGGCCTTATATATTGCACTGAGGTGCCATGTCATTGGGTAATGATAGTGCAATTCAACTGTGTTGGATGCAATTAACAAGTCTGAGCCACAGATCGGTGCACAGGCAATTACATATTAATGAGCATTACCTACAAAAGGCAAGCAACTGCTTATGGGGAACAGGACAGGTCTGTATGTGGTTTTACTCACATAGACAGTGAATGTGTAAAGCATTTGCAGAAGAACACTTCAGTAAAAGGAATACATCACTCTACCAGGTATGTACTACATTTCCCCATAAAAAGGGATGCAGATGGGAGGATGGAGGTATGGGGTATAGGGACTAAAACTGTAGGCTTGTATTAGAGCTATGATACTGACATATCAGTGATTCCCAATGTCCATCATCTACAGACATGCCTCTCAATTGTCCCTGCTTTGACTCACATCTCTGCTCTGTCCCTGCCCATCCCTCTTACAATGACCAGCTGTATAGTAAAGATAGTGGATTACACCTAAGACATAGTGACACTTAGTAAGGGTGTACACTCCTGTACCATTAACCTATGAACTGTAATTCATCTCCTCTCAGTCTGTCAATGTCACACATAAATAGTACTAACATTATAAAAGTGTCTCTGATATACTCTGGCTAAGTCCTTGTTTAGTGAACATTCATCCCTGTCTGGTTGAGAGCTATGCCTAAGATAACTCTCAACCTCCTACATTAAGACATCAGGAGAAAGACATATTTACTGAGGGGAGGCCCGACCCAGTGACAGATTATACATATTGTCCATACAAAGTAAGACTGTGATTAGAGTAACAGCTATTACTGTAGCATAAGTGTTGTCTGCGATGGACCCCAGCTATGAGGCAAACATGGTGACATTCAGCAAACATCTGCATAGTTGAGATGCATGATGCCAACAGGGAACATATACAAGAGCAGGTTTGCATTGCTGCCTGGCATTGAGGCACACTGGTGTGGCATGACTGTCCCAATATACATTTTGGAATAGCACATTGTTATTTATCTGAAAATGGATGTGTTACATATTACTGGGGATTTGCCTGTAGGGGACACACCAGAGTACACTGCACTGATGGCTGTACAGACATACCGCATAATCTGTCCCAGTATTGCTACTGTCTTGGTGTTAGCCACACATGTAGTGTGTCACCAAACTGTGGCCTATGACGTGTGAGGGATCAGTGGACAGTGCAGGCCATTATGCATGTGTAGGATGTGTACATAGTGGGCATCCATGTATCTGGTCCTGTAATATGTTTCCCTCTTGTTGTCTTGCAGGAACGATGTATCAATGGAGGCATCCTCCATTTTTATTAGCAGAAAATGACACTATACTTGATGACCTCAGACACAACCATCACATCCTGCTGTCAAGTGATCACCACAATTATGAACAACAGGCAGCATTGTGGGCTGACCTTGTGAGGGCTGTTAATATTGACCAACAGGACAAGACCTATGAGCAGGTTTGACACCGTACCACAGACACGCTTAATGCAAAATGTCAAATGGCAGCTGCTGTTGCTAGAGATTGTGCTGCCACTGGTGGATGGCCTGCAATAGAATAACCACTCTCAGCCACAGAGGAATTCCTGGTGAACAGAGGATCAACCCACAGCTCCCAGCCAACTATCACTCCATACATCCTGGATGCTGGTGCTACAACTTCCACATCAGAGGAGCATCCAGGTAAGCTGACTCTGTTCACCAGTATAATACATTTGTAGTCATTGTGGCAGGCTCTACAGACCAGTACATGGATGTCAGGTCTGTCTGCATTGGAAGGGGGTGGTTGGCTTTTCACCACAGTTGTGCACACGTACTCAGACTGTCAGCAATATAGCCAGTATCACAGTAGCTACTGTACATGTGGTTATATGCACATATTACCTTGTAACAATATTTGGTGCTGCTGACAATACCTCTCCCTCACCTTTTGGCAGGTACTTCAGGTGAGGTCGGAGCTTGTGGTCCTGTACCTGTTAAGTGTCATACTGTTGTTTCGCCTGATCAGATATACCCTATGACTGTTAAGGGCTGCCAATTTGCCTTTTTCACAAGTGTTCTGCTTAGCTAGAGTGGAATAATTGTATGTTCCATTTCAGAGAAGTTAACTACAGTGCATAGCATAGGGAATGACAGGTGTGTATTTGTAAAAACATTAACATGTTTGCGGTTATAGATATGGGCAACTATGCAGCCTGCTATTCATGAGGCAATTACTCCAAGATACCCATTTAGATACAACAGGGAAAAGTTACATACCTGAGGCAGTGGTAGTACAACTGGCATATCATTGTCAAGATAGGTGTACTGGGTTTTATGTGTAGTTCTGTCACATACACTGTCATATTGCATACCC
Source organism: Protopterus annectens (assembly GCF_019279795.1). Classification (NCBI taxonomy): domain Eukaryota; kingdom Metazoa; phylum Chordata; order Ceratodontiformes; family Protopteridae; genus Protopterus; species Protopterus annectens. The sequence continues at coordinate 18,121,368 of NC_056727.1, read as the reverse complement.
CACAGGTGTATTGAACTGCCAACGTTACCCGGATGTAAGTGATGTGCATGCAATACAGGGCCGGGTTGTCTGTGTATGTTGTTGTGGGTGTTTGTGTTGTACATGGGATCAGAGATGAGAAGATGTGGGGCATGTAATGCAGTTGTGGATCCTCATCTGTATGAGACTGTGTGGATTACCATACATAATAGTGTAGGTGGTAATGTACTGCTTTTGTCTTGCTTCTCACAGGTGAACAGGGGGATTGGGGTCTGTCCCCCTCATGACCTCATGTCAGTATCTCATTGGACTCTGATGATGATGGTGGCCATAGTGAGGCACAGGTGGGGTTGTTGGTGGCTGAATCTATCCCAGAGGTTGACATCTCTGTTCTGCTCCTGTTATCCCTGCACACAGTCAGTATGCCCACACATACCCAGTCACCAGATGCCACAGATATAGGATAGTCAGATGGTGGCAACATAGTACAGGATAGTGTGATACCTGTGGCATCAATGAGTGTAGACACTGGCCATAGCTAGACAGCTGCCGAGGTCCCACACAGGCAGATTGATAGGGGTGCTCAAAGGAGGACTGCTGCCCATCAACTTTCTGTTTTAGGTGTCACATCACAGGTCACTCACCTCATGTTTTGGGCTGTCATGGAGGCACAGGCATGAGCTGAATGCAACATCAGATGGATGCTTAGGGTTTTGGATGCAGCACAGTCTGATATCTGTGACTGCCTCCATCACATTGGTGACATCATGGAACATTTCACTGATGTTGTGGACAGACAGAGGGCTCAGACAGTGTCTGTCTTTGAGCACATGTCTGTGCTGGAACATGTGGGTGGGGTAGGGCATCGGACATGTGGATGTAGATCAGTAACACCATCTACTGGTAGTTGATGTGGCCGTGCACACTCACATTCCCATAGTAGCAGCACCTCCAGCACTACAGAGGGAGGTGTGCTGTCTGTACCACTACATGACAGGCCATACGCATGTGGTCCTGAGTGGTCCAGTCGGGGACACAGGCCCAGCAGATAGCAGTCACCATCAGGTACTAGCAGCGGATCTGATCTTGGGCATGGTGCTTCCTGTGCTACTCATGGAGGACCGAGTTCCTGTTTTTGTGAATGGAGACAGTGATCTCTCCATGCTACCTGTCCACCATAAGATTGTGTAGGGCTAGCCATGAGCTTGACTCTGCACACACACTCACTCACTCACTCACTCACTCACTCACTCACTCACTCACTCACTCCAACACCACTGTTACATGCAGGTCACCTACAGACACACACAGCACCTCTCCATGACCCCCTGACTCACACACACACTGTCAACTGTTTGGCACAGACTAGACTTCTGGCACCACCACACCACACCCTGTGCATGTGATGATACCTGTGCCACATCTCTGCCATCCATGCCATTGATGCAGGGGTTTGCATATATGTGTTTGATGCACAGAGTGACTATATAACTTTACATGTGTTTGTAGTGCAGTACTGTTATGCCATGGCAGCTGTTGTAGGCCACGACAGGTACTGTATGCTGGCATGTGTCAGGAGTTCACATCAAACATTGTGAATATTTTTTGCCTGATTGTACACTGGCAGAATGACAGATATGTCACAAAGCTGTGTATGTTTTTGCCCCAGGAGTCTGAGCAGTGCAACTGTGGACACATGTCGAAAATACAGCAGCACAGGATGGCAAAGCAGCACAGCAGAGATATGATATCAGCAAGGTATGCCAGTATATGTGCATGGCTCCCTAGGTGCATATGTGTAGAACATTGTGTCAGGGACAATGGGGACAGTCAACGTCATCATGCTTTCACACCCTGTGACGCACTCTACTACCCTTGATACATGTCACCTGGGTAGTCTGCAAGTACAAATGTAGATGGTGGTGGACATCAACTGTGCTTATGTAGAGGAGAGCAATTTAGGGCCATATCTAGTCACAGAGCCATAAAACGCATTACCATTGCACAGGGGTAGGCCACATGGGCATGTCTCTATTGCTATCAGGTTACATATTTACATACATACATACACACACACACGTTGGCTGCTGTGAGAGTAGAACCCCTACCAATCTAGTATTGCACTCTATAGTTCGCAGTACTTATCACATGTGCCATGCTTTTTTATCTGATAGTACACTGTCAGCCAGTGCTCTTATGGTGGATGACATCAGCAGGCCTTGTAAAGGAGGTAATGTAGAGGCAAGCAGCCAGTCACAGGGCCATAAAATGCATACCATTGCATGGAGGCAGGCGGTATGGGCATGTTCATAGCGCTGTGAGGAGATATTCTGACACACACACACACACACACACACACACACACACACACACACACACACACACACACAGTTAGACAATTTGGGATTAGAAGTCTTACTTATCTAGCATTATACACTACAGCTCACAGTACCTGTCACACAGGTTATGTCTGTTGTATATGTTGCTGCAGGCACAGTACTTGTGGAGTACGTAAAGTGTCCTTGTGTTAGACAGCATGTGTGACCTGCAGAGTGATACTGCTTGGTACTGATAGTGCATCTTGTGACCTAGTGGTGGGATACCTGATAATATCCCTGCTATGTGTATACACTTACTGGTTTGGCCATATGTGGCTGTTTGCAGATTGATAGGCAGATATGTGGCAAGGGAAAATATGGCCTGTCCAAAGTGTCTGTTGTACCCATTGTGCATTACACAACCTGTGTACCAATGTCTGTCTGCAGGGTGACAGCCTGCAGGCTCAGGGGTCTGTGGGTGAGTGGATTATGTGCTGTTGCAGCCTTGGTCTGGTGTCACTGGACAGCTGTTGTGATGTGTATGTGCAGATAACCCCAGCATTTAGGGGAATGTGAGAACATTTGTGCATCCCTGCCCATATCTATATCATTGGTGCATAAAAGGGTTGTCTCCTTAAGAGTAGTTGTGTGTGCCAGTAATGTACATGTGTTCTGTAGATGTATGTGAGGAGTCTATGTATCACTGTACTTTATATAGCTATAGATACATTTTGTTATCAGATATGTGCCACATACTGATAGAAACAGTAATCGAGCGTGAAAGTGATTGGGAGAGACAGATATCTGTATGTAGCTGTATGTATGTACAATCATTTTTCCATATAGCAGGTCTTTGGGCGGTTGAGACAACAGACTTGGGATAAAGTTAGTTAAGTGTAGAAGCATGCCCAGTGCGATTGTCAGTACTTACAAGGTGACTCCAGGTCAGATCTACCTGTAATCCACTCCGGGATTATTGTGTATTGCAGGTGATTGGCTGCTGCATCTGTTACCACAGTACTCCAGTTGCCTGATATTGTCCAAGGCCTGTTATTTTATCCACATGCTATGCTTGTAGGAACAAGTATGCAAAACATGTCCCAAGTTATGGTCCTTGGTCCCACTTTTATTCACTGTATTTCAACAGATTTCTTGCTGTCAGTGTTTGAGAGGTATGATGTGACTAGGGTACATAGTGAAACACCACACACAGGGTGACAGTGTGCATACCTCTCTCTGTGCATGTTTTTGCAGAATGTCCAGCATTTCACCCCATATATCTGCTGTGTTCCTCATATATTTGTCATTTCCCAGTGCTATACTGTACATCGGTCACTGACTTTGTTGTACCTACTTACACATTTAACTGATGGCCTTTATATTCTGCAACTAATGTGACATGTTGCAGCCTGCTGTTAAACTAGACACCTGCTAGGTTACTCAGAGCATGTATAATGTCTGTCTGTAGGTATGGCCGTTTGTGTTATCAGTCAATTTGTCTTTGTTCAGCTTTATTGCAGTACCAGATTGAGGGGTTCTGATAGTCTGTGAGACTACCACCATATGTGTAACTCACATGCAAAAGATATTGGATGCTGGCAGATTTGAACCATTTACACCATCACACATGTTACTGCCCCTGGCCCACTGAGCCACACCAGCCACCAGACACAGAAGTTTCCTCCCAAACACTATCAACAAGATAGGGGAATTTTCTGGTCTGCTGGTATATCATTCCTGACTTACTGTTACAGCAGTTTTATGGCAACACTGACCATCTTATGCTCTGCAGGCATAGACAGCCATATGGCTGCCCTGTGTCACCACTGTTTGGCATCTCCCTGGACTACTGTGTACTAGTGGCTAATATTGGGCACATACTAGTGACCAGAGTACCTGTTGTCCCAAGTGTCTGTTAGATCTGTACAAGTAGCCCAGTATCCCAGTATAGATCTCTGCAAGTCGTCCAGTAGCACACTATATATAGCCCACTATATTACCTTGCATACATATGGCATGTCCATACATATGCTACCATATTATAGTACCCATTACAAGTGGTGTACAGGACAGTGACTTACATTGCGAAGGCAGCAGTTGACAGACTTGTAGTTTGGGGCTGCCTCTGTCTGATGCAGGCAGTTCGCAGCCAATACATGGTGAGGTACAGGTTGTGTGACCTGGCTGGCATAATTTTTACTGACATGTATGAGAGCTGGAGTACGGGGTCAGTCCCTAGGGCCCTAGGTTGTCCGTGCATGTGCTATGCATTGTCTCTTGTCCAAGGCCAGGGCATATTGGGCATGCCTATGTCTGTCTACAGGGATATCCTCAGGGGGTTCCTCCTCCAAGTCCCCCTGTGGGTGCAGCTGTGGTGATCTAGGCACTGGTGGGGGGGGGTGTATCCCTTTGCTTTGCTGATCCTGCTGCAGCTATTTCTGCAAGATCATACTGTGTAGCATGACACATACTGTGAACATCTGTGCACATGTGGCTGGAGAGTACTGCAAAGTTCCACCAGATATATTGAGGCACCGGATCTTTGACTTCAATAGCCCAAACACATTGTCTATGATGTTCCTGGTTTGTGCGTGTGCCTCATTATTGCATTCTTTGGTGTATGTGTGTGCGCATTTCTGATAGGTGTCATCATCCATAGTAGCCAGCATCCCCAAGTAATTGGCCGTGTGGGATGTCCCCCCTTACAAACATCTGATAGACCTGTGATGCATGCCAAATATAGGAGACATGATATCTGCCAGGACTGCCAGCATGCACATTCATTATAATGCCCTGGGCATTGCACATGGCCTGGCAGTTGATGGAGTGATATCCCTTGCGGTTGATGTAGATTCTACCCTCTTCACTGGGTGGTGCTGTGATGTGCACATGAGTGCAATCTATAGTACCCAGTACCCCAGGGTAGTGTGCTACACAGTAGAAGAGTCACATACTGCTGGCCCTCTCCCCCATCATGTCCCCAGCTGATTTTTGGAAAGTACCTGTTGGTAGTATCCTAAGGGCTACAAATACCATTTGTACTGGGATGGGTTTCCCTCTGCTGGCTCTGGGTCTGAATTGAGGGTGGCAGAGATCACTGAGTTATTGTAGTATGTCCCTGTCCACCCTCTAGTACTCTACAATCTCCGGCTCATGCAGCTCCTGGTAGGTTACGCTGGGCCAGAACACTCTTCTCCTTCTCAGTCTAGGACTTTGGTCACCTTCAGCAGCAGCTGCATTGACCTCAGCATCTAGCACATACATATGTAGCAGACCTGCAGCAACCCCTGGTTAAAATTCCCAAGTCTATACTCCAATGGTGTAGAGTTTGGTGAAAAATCAGATTATAGGGTGTATGCATACCTTATAGTGCTCTGCTGTAGGTGTACTCTGTGTGATTGACTAGCTGTGATGCATTCCACCTGCCAAGTACATCATTAAGGGGTTTAATGGCTGTAGTTTAAGTGTAACAGGGCTCATCAGTATTAATACTTCAGTGGCTTTCTCAACCAATTTTTTTTGACAGCCTTCTTTTGCTGAGCACTGTGGCATGATGCACAAACCTGCACCATAGAGGTAAACAAGTCTCAGCAGTGAGCAGACATGCTCCCATGCAAGGCATGTTCAGCACAGCTGTGTGCCGTGCAAACATGCTCAAACACACTCAAACCCAGTGAAACATGCACTCCTAAGGTAAACATAGCTTAGCATTCACCAGACCCCCCCTGCCTGCTGAGCAGAGTGGTGAGACACACAGACAGGCACCGCTAAACTCTAATGCTCTTAAAGAATTGTGGACACACCCCCTTTTGATGTCAGCTACCTCTTCTGTGGACACCAGCATGGTTCTGTGCCTACACAGATGAGATCTGCGGACACAGATACCCATTCTATTATTCAGTAACCAAGCTCATTTCCCTACAGATCCGTGCAAAGTACCTGCTAACTACACAGATTCAGGCCCTGCCTCCTTAACAACCACAGCAGTCCTACATTGTATATACCCCACACAGGGTCCTGTAATGCATTACTCTTACATACTCACAAATTCTGTTTTTTATAATTTTTTTTCCATAACAGCATGTTTACGCACTGTAGTGTGCCTCGCAAACATACCCATGATATTAGAAAAGAAAATTATTTGACATCATTTTCCATATTGTTTTTGACACACAGTGCTTACTTTTACACATATCTGCGTCCTCTATAATATTTCTGCTACTGTAACTCCACTTTTCCAGCCCCTGTTGTCATTTTATCTGCCTGTACACAGGATTTTTCCACATATATTTTACTGACACCAACACTGGGTCTGCATGGCTGCCTATCTGCTTACTGGATCACTCTACCTGCCTCATTTGCATGCATTTCACCTGCTTATGAGGTGATTTGCATGCCATGGACACTTCTGTGCTCACACGCTCATGCATGCCCAACAGCTCCCATTACTGGATCGCACATCTGTTTACTTTCATGTAAACAGTGTGCCACTATGCCTACATGGAAAATAAGTCCATGTAGGCTTCATTAAATTCCCTTTATTGACCTCCAAAGAAGTCGTTCCAAAATTCACAGCATAGTAGATTCATGTTGCAATATCACATTTGTTTTATTTTAAATTTTCTTTCAGTGTACAAATAATCAGCACGTAAATGAGTAAGAATAAATATTGAGCTACTGTGATTTTCATTTGCATACATTGTTATAATGGTTGCATACATTGTACTAGAAATACAAAGTCCAAAGGTGCTTGTAATGATAAGATGTGTAATAAATGATACAGAGGTACTGAAGTACTGAAGATGTCATGCACCTTCAGTCTGGTGTGTGTGTGTGTGTGTGTGTGTGTGTACGTTTATAATGTACAGCTAGAGAGAAATATCTATCCATCTGTCTTTCTATATCTCTATCTATCTATATCTCTTTCTATCTATCTATCTATCTATGTCTGTCTGTCTATCTGTCTCTATCTATTGTAGCAAGTCATGACACATTTCACCAAATGGTGAACTGCAAGTGACGCAAAAGTGTATGAATAATGAATAAATAGTACAAATAGAACTATTATAGTGAAGGCTGGAGAAATAAACACTTGCTTTCAATGATTTTTAAGAGTAGAGAAAGTTATATTAGCAATAATACATTTGGATAATATAATTAAAGTTGTATAACAGGATATCTGTGACAAGTCCCTTGGAAGTGGATTTTAACACAGAAGGTCTTTGGCTAACAAAGTTCACAGATGACTGCAAACTAGGAGCCATAATCAAAACTCTTAATGATGTGGACATCCTACAAAAGGGCTTCTCAGAGACAGATGCCTGGTGTCCAAGCTATGGCCTCAAGCTCAATGCCAAAATGTGCATTGTCATCCCTTTTGGTAAAAACTCTGTACTCATGAACTACCACATAGGCGGTAGTCTACTTTAACACCAAAAGTATGATAAGAGACCTTGGGACACAAGTGGGCAGTAGTTTCTCCTTTGATAATCACATCGCCACAGTAGTCAGGAAATCCTTCTATGTGGCACACCTCATCACAAAAGGTTTCTCATCCAGGAAAAAAAGAGGTAATTGTTCCCCACTACTTGTCACTCATTAGACCCATTATAGTGTATAATGCCCCTTTTGGTATGTACCTTACAAGACATCTACAACAACTAGAAAGGCCACAGAAATACCTCACAAAGAGGATTACTGGCGTCAAACAGATGCCCTACGCAGACCGTCTCAAAAAACTCCAGCTTTACTCCATCGCATATCGCCTACTCAGTGGTGATCTCTGCCTAACATACAAAGCTATGTCAAACTCAAAACTGTTGGACATGCTCCACTTATAGAAATCCCAATCCCTCTGAGCTACATGCTCTAGGAGCTTAAACCTTGTCACCACAATAAACAAAACATGCTGGTGGGATAGATTCCTGTCCCAGAGACTTCCCATACTCTGGAACAAACTACCTATCTGTATCAAACAAAGCTCCTCATTATCACTCTACAAGAAAAATCTTGATGATTGGATGGGACATAGGAAATTCACCCTGGGGAACACTTCTGTGGATCTGCTTGACAGGGTCACAGGAAAATAATGTTCTTGTGTGGCAAAAGCCAGGGTACCTTTTTGGCTAGGCTTATATAGGTCCTAAGGCCAATAGCATAGTACCTACCTATGAACCTATAAACTTTTGATAAACTATCTTATAAGAGTGGACAGGGAAACTGAGTGGATAAGCTTGCAGATATACCTCTACCTAACGAGCTAAAGAGGGGAGTAAACACTAAACATGTTCATTAAAGAGTATGAGTCCAACAAAAACTAAGAAATAGCATTTGAAAGCTCTAAAGCTACATAACTTTGATTAGGATACAGACAGAAGAAAAACCTACACTATTTAAAGTAATATGTCATCTTACACTTGTTACTGAAAAACCTGCAACAAAAGAAGCAGTAAAAGGAAGGGTCTTGCAAATACAATATTGCAAAAATTGTAAAGCAGAAAGTAAAAGTGTCATTGCACTCTGAAAGTGTTGCAAAGCAGGGAGAAGAACTGAATATCAGAGTCAAACATGATGGATAACTCACTGAAAGAGTATAAACTGAAGGAATCAGAAAGTTTTACAAGTGAACAACCTGAGCAGAATTCTAAACTTTCTGTCATGCCAAAACAACAAGCCTGAGAAATACAAATTCTAAGCAGCAGGTGAGTGTTTGAGATGAAAAATGTACTTGGGAGTGAAAGAAAGGATTCACCTGGGTAGTGAAAGAGGAATAAACTGTACCTGGGCAGAGTTATAAAACTATTTCTGTCAGTGCAAGTCATGCAAATCAAACAAGGGAAGACGCTAGGTAATAGGTGCCTATAGGTAAGGAAGAAAGCAAAACTGAAAGCAAACTCTGTTTCGAGATATCCTAATAAGAGAGAGAGCAACATAAAAAGGAAAAAAAACGAAAAATGTTAGGTTTCATTCACTCTAAGATAGAGGGAAAAGCAACATAAAGGACAAAAACAAGAAAGTACATGTTTTTTTTCCAAATATTTCAGCTTCTAAAATTGTTATTGCAGATTTTTTATTTTAAGTGCATTTTGTTTTTAACCAAAGCACTTTGTTCAGAAAGGGTTAGGCCTCAGTGTTTCTAGTAAATAGTGTGTATTTGGAGGGGGGGGTATAGTTACAAGCTTCAGCGACTGATTTTAACTGGCTCATTACAGTTCTGTTTTGTGGAATTTTCCCCCACCCCCATCCTAACTCTGATATGACTTTTAAATCGATTGCCTGTTTTTGTTTGCCTTTCCCATTAATTTGACTGCCAAATTCCCTCCCTTTCTTCTTTCATTGCTACTGCCAGCAACACAGAAGTATCAAAATTTCTTTCAGCAAGTATCCCTCATACATTACACTAATATACCTTCAGAGAAGTACTCAAGAAGCCTTTAACTCAGTGAATGTTAACCACAGGATACCCACCTGCTACTAAGTCCCAGAAAATTAAATTACTTCACCTTTTCCAAAATCCCAACATTAAAATTTCTTCCTTAAATAATACCATGATTGACGTTACCCCACATAAAAAAACTAATTGGCATGACAATTGAAAGCAATCTTGTTTTATTTCCACATCCATAACAGCATCAAGAAAATCCATCAAAAACTAGGTACCCTATACAGAGTAAAGAAATTCCCTACAAACTCTACCAAACTAAAATAAAATATTAATAAGATAGTAATAGATGAGGTGGGGGTGACACTGATAATGTATTGGAAATAGGAGAGGTTATAAGGCAATTGTGTTTAAATGCTTGTACAGAACCTGGCTTAAATGAACATATTGCTATCAATAGTATTTTAAAAGACAGGGCTAATAAAACTGGCTTTATTACTTGAGTAGTGATTATTATCAGAAAACAATTTTAAGTAAATAATTATCTAATTCATAAATTATGTATTAAATGTTGGATTCAAGGTGATCTTTAAGTGTTTCCAGAACTTTTTTTAAATTGTCATTGATTAATTATTCAGCAGGCAACTGAAGTGATTGGTAGAATGCTTTTTTAAAGTGTGATGTGATTAAGCAATAACCCACGTCTCGAGCCCGAGTGGCCAAACAAAGACAACCGTGGGTAAATCCAACATTATCCATACCCAGAAGTGGGTTATTGCTATTATACAATGACATTATTTAAGAAAAAAAATACTAACTTTTCTTAAATAATGGCATTGTATAATGCCTCCTTGCTCCCCTTCCACAGCTGTCCAGAAGTATGCGGCAGTTCTGATGTACTGCACATGTGTATGGTTACGCAGTACATCAGAGCTGTGTGTGGAAGCAACGGAGAAAGGAAGATCTCCGTTGCTTTTCAAAAGGTGTCTCTCACTATGTTTAAAAGAGTTTAACATAGCGAGATATCTTAAAAAAAAGCAACGGAAATCTTCCTGTCTCCGTTGCTTTTTTTAAAGCTGTCTTGCTATGTTAAAAGTGTTTAACATAGCGAGACAGCTTTAAAAAAAGCAACGGAGAAGGGAAGATTTCCGTTGCTTTTTTAAGATATCTCACTATGTTAAACTCGTTTAACATAGCGAGATAACAGCAGCGGAGCTTTTCCGTTCTCTATTGCTGTCCAACACACAAAAAAAAGACTTGTACTAATGGAAAAAGTCCAGGCGACCGGACCATTTTCCATTAGTACAAGTCTGATTTACAACGGGCATGCTGACCAATCAGCGTGCACATTTTGGAATATTAATGGGTTTCATTGTATAATTGCCTGTAAACTAACTCTGATGAAGTTTGTGTTCAATAAAGAGCTGGGATTTAAGCCAGTGTTGTGTTTAGAGATTTCTCTTATAATGTTCATTTTTTTTCTTTACAAACTCTGGGAAGATAACTCTAGCTACCACTTACACCTTATCTTCTTTTCCTAAATGGAGTCCCTATTGTGACCAACCTAACCTGTAAGATTCTGTTAGTTATAATCTTGAACAATGCTACATCACTATTTAGCTCTAAAAATGTTTAACGGGCTTGAACGTCCTCACTCTGTATCCTATACTCAGCTCATCTTAAAGGACAATGTCATGTAAAACCCATCTACCTGCTCAGCAATTATCCTACTATTCAAATACTATCTTCCAAACCATCCCATTTTGTCAAAAAATAAACAACTGCTTACCATCTACAAACTACACGGGGCTGCTGGGATCAGTCTCTATTCCAATAGTGTAGCTAGAATTTGAAACACAAGTCCTATATCAATTAGGTTTATTTCACTCCTTCCTCTTTTCAAACTATTAATAAAAGACTTCCTCTTTGCCTCCTGGCTTTGTCACTGCTACTCCACATATGACACCCTTCATCACCTTTCATATATCTCCCTTTAAAGTACTGAATCAATTAACCTGCTCATCCCCTTCTAATACCTCACTTTATTGTACTTGTTAAACTACTATACCTACTTCTAATTAGCATAAACATATTACTATTCCATCGCTACTTCAATATTAACACTTAAACTCGCTTATTCCTTCTAATACCACACTCTTTTATATTTCTTAAATAAGTCCTACCTATTTTATACAACACTCTCCAATCTAAATTCTCAGCAAAATGCTTGTATATTAAGGTTTGTGAATAGCAATACAAACTTTACTATACTAACTATTATGCTATGTATTCACTGCATCTGCATTATAAAATCTGTTATTGTAAATATACTGATTGCGCTAAATGTGATATCTTAGAGCTTTATTCATCAGGCCTCCATTGGAAAAGGACACTTGTGTTCAGCCGGACTTCCCCACTAAGCAAATTTCAATAATTAAAATAAAATGTATGCAATACATACATAAATAATTGTGCAATCTATTTAAATACTTCTGTCCTTCAAATGTACCTAGAAAATCCAGAATATCTGGCACTCATCCAGCCAACCAGTGTTGCCCTTGACTGCCATTACTACAAACTATCTTTAGAAACTGCTCTCAGTTTCATCTCATCTGAGCATTAGTAAATCAAACTGTAAAGTTCCTCCACTTAGATCTCGTTACACTTCCTATCTTTCTTTCAGCTTACTGCAGATTGCACCACCTAAAGATTTTTATTCTTTTTTCATACTTCTGTAAAACATCTGCTCATCTTAGTGTTGCAGTACTTAGACTATCAGTACTAATCCACTTCATTAGCATTCATTATTAAACCTTATTTCTCAGGCACTAAATATCAGATAGGATCCAAGAAGGTAAGATAGGGGTGTTGGTTCCACTCCTTTTTTACATTTAGTTCTCTGAAGTCAAGGCCAGCATCAAGCCCTCTGGCTGACCAACGTTGCAGATGACTGAAAATTAAGTGCAGTCATAGAATCCTCCCAAAATACTAATATCCTCCAGGAATGGCTGACTTAGACAAATAACCGATGCCAGAGTAATGGTATAAAACTCAATGGCAAGGAATGCATAATAGCTTTCTTTGGAAAGCTGGCTGCTCCTGAGAAGACGCAGTAGTCAGGGATTTAAGCATGCATGTAGACAGTGACCTGATCTTCAGTCAACATGTCACTATCATTCTGTGTTGCTCACCATATAAGCAAGGGTATGACGTCCAAATCCAAGGCAGTCATCTTTTCACTATATTCAGCCCTTAAAAGATCAGTCCTTCAGTACAACACACCCTTCAGAATGTACCTGAGTAGACATATATAACAAATGGTATGTCCACAGAGGGTCCTCACAAAAAGTTATAGGGGATAAACAACACGTCCTGCATGGATCATCTCAAAGCTGTACCCTATTCTTGGTCTTCTGCAGACTGTTGATGGGTGATCTATAAGTGGCATGCATCGTCCTTGGATCCTACTGTGATGGACCTTCTGCATGTCCACAAAACAAATTGCATCAGAATTACCTGATCTAGGGACTTAATCCTCATTTATGACATAAGTAGTAAATGTGACAGGGACAGGTGTGTGTCTCACAGACCAACCCTTCTCTGGAAAAGGCTTCTAATGCATGTTAAGAAGACTTATTCCTCAATACAGTTCAAGAGAAACCTGGAGCAGTGGATGGGGAATCATAAATTCACCTCTGGTCTGGAACCCAAGAATGTAGTGGACAGAGGCAGCCTGTAAATGCTTGACCAACAAGACCCAGCCTACATATATGCCTTCAAATGATCTTATCATTCCTAAACTTGTCAGATACACGTGGGATGCATGGCTAGGCTTAAAATAGCCCTTGTGGTTATCAGCCTAGTATACACCTATGAACCTATACATTACCATTTACCTCACCATTTGTTGACAGCCTGGTAGCACTGAGAACATTGAGGTAAAGTAAGACCTGCCTAGGCTCACTGGCAGCTCACTAATTCTTCCTATAGAGTACTCTATATGTCAAAGGTGTAACTACCTGCTAACCACGGAGTCAACATCTCTTCAAAGACTGCAGTTTATACCCACTGTGTTGTTAGTTTTGATGCCCACTGTACACTACCACACTCACCATGCTTTGGACAAACAAATAATCCTTTATATGCCAAAGTCCTTAAAACGTCCCTGCCTATACCACAAAGACCTCCTAGCTGAAGGTTTGGTGTGCAGCATCTCACTAACAGGCAAACAACACCCAGAGATGGTACAGAAAACACAACTACATAAACGATTTACTTAGCTGACTACCCAAAGCCCTTATGGCAGCAAACCTGGCACAGTACATCTGGTAATTTCTTAGTCATAGGTGATTCCATAGTCTGACACACAGATTCACACTCATCAGGTTGAGGAAAGAGACAGTGACAGCTACCTAGCTGTCTTTCAGGTGCCATTGTCTGTTGTGTCACTACAGCTCTTAAGTCCCATCACTTTAAGTATGCATACAACATGGTCATTGTGCACATTGGAGTGAACGACTTGAGACACACCCCTTTGTATCAGCTGAAGAGGGACATGGTAGAGCTATCAGAATATGCAACTGAAGTTTGTGTAAACTAGTATTGATCATTATCTTAAAATTGCCAAGAATGATGCTGCAAAACAAACAAAAGATAATGGACTTCATTTACTTATTGGCTAAGCAACTGGTGTTGTTCTAAGGGAAACTAATGTACATCAGACTGGGAGGAGACTATCAACAGTCATGGCTGCTCTGCTAGGGATGGCCTAAACCTCTCTCCTCATGGCTTCTGTATATTGGCCATGACCTTTTCTCCTCCATAATACCTTTTTAGGCAAGGTCAATTGCCCTAAATTACCTACCAACATAGCTAAGCAAAATCAGAATGATATAAAGGTAGCTCAATGATAGAAGATGCAGAAATTTGCACTCCCTACAACCCTAATTCTTGAAACATAGATATCTTCATAGTTACTGAAACATGGATGCAGAACAACGTGAGCACTCCCACACTGCAGGTTATCCATGTCTACCAATGTTTCAGACCCAACACAGAAAATGACAGTTGTATTTGAAGGGACATGTCCATATTCCTAAGAAACCATCTCACCCTCCAGACTCTTAAGCCAGGACAATAATCTTGAACTTCTCAAAATCCTTTTTCATGGTAAATAGAACTCGGTACCTTATTACAGCCAACTACTACATCCCTTCCATGTCACCTGACTCCCATATGACATATCTAAACAAACTGACATCCCTCCCTATTGAGTCTAACATTATTTTTCTTAACAGACTTCCACTATACCTCCATTAACTGGGAAACCTAAATCACCTCAAATACATATGTATATTGCTGGACTTCCCTAATGCTAGCTTCCTAGACCTAGTTTAATTCTAAACCAAGGGTTTAATAATATTGGAACTGATTCTTACTAATATTGCCATATGTTCAACACCTCTGGTTTTCATATCACTTGTCAAACCTGAATACCATTACGTAACATTCAATATGAGTGCAAACTCTAACTTACCACAAAATAACTTTGTCTTTAAAGGATACTCTAAGTTAAACCTAATCCAGGTGACTGATGACCTGGTGACATCTAAGTGCCCTCCTAACCTTGATGATCCCATCTAGCATGCTCGCACATCTGTGAATAATTTCAATGCCCACGTCGGAGCATGCATTGAGGCATCTGTTCCCACAAGACACACATATAATGTCAAATGTAGTACTAATCCATTAGGGATATTAATCTCTAGTATAAACAATCGATACAATAAGAGGAAAAAAATCATAGCCCATAAAAGCAAGCTTAACATTCTGCTATCTATTGATGAACTAAGACAGATTAAAAAAAAAACACAAAAACAAAACCAAATCCTCCAAAAATAAGTACAAATTGAGAATTACTACCTCTGTTAAGGACAACCACAAATCCCTTTTTCCCTGTGTCAGTAATCTTAGAAGTAATGCCCAGCAATACTCAGTACTAATACAGAGCAATGACACATTTTTGTCCCCCTGAAGACATAGCCAACACATTAGCAGTCAAATTAATTTCTAACTTTAATCCTCTAACTCCTCCTAACTTTCCGAAGCTTATTAACATACCCCCCACCCCTATCTGATCACCTCAAGTCTGAAATGCTCTCTCCAAGGCCAGAAGCACTTGATATATTGACATTGAAATGTAAGAGGCTGCCTTCTTGTCAGCAGACATTACAAAATAATCCACAGACATTCTAACTTGGAGCCAAACAGAAAAACATTCAAACATAAGTACAAACTAGAACTCTAATGCACCAAAAATGTTTTAATAATCACACAAATAAGCACAACTTTCAGGCAAACACCCTTTCACAATGCATTAAATAAAATAAACCACTAAGCAGTTTCAATAATGGTCACATTATACAAACAGCAAATCTCAATTTTCAAATATGCAGTTACTAAAATTAAATCAACAAAACATTATATAAACAACAAATTTAACATTTCATGTATACCAATGATTAATTTAGGATCATAGGATCTTTGGAAGTTACTAACCAAGTTCTACCTTTATTTTCATGATCAGCACCTATTGCCCCTGTCCAAGAGGCACACAGGTGAAACCCCCAGGGTGAATTTATGGTTAACCATCCAGTTGTCCAGATTGTGTTTGAAGAGGGTCAATGAGGTGTTCTGCTGGATATGAAGTGGGAGTCTGTTCCAAAGGTGTGGTAACCTCTGGGATACAAATATGTCCTTCCAGTAGGTGTTATTAATGTCACATACCAGGTTAAGGTCTTTAGAGTGAGTAACCCGTGTACCATTTGACCTAATGGATATGCAGCATTTGCAGTAAAGCAGGGTCAGAGATTGCCTTATATACAAGGCAGAGATCGCCTCTGAGTAGTCTGTATGAAACAGAATGAAGTGACAGTGATTTCAGACAAATCCATGTAGGATAGATGCTGAAGACCTTGAATTTTCCTTGTGAGGAACCTGTGTGGTCTCTCTAATTGCTGCAGGTGCTTGGAAAGGTACATAGCAAAATGGGTGTTTTATTGAATTATTGGCCTGATGAGGAAAGTGTACAGGGAGGTTATAACTTCTTTTTTTTTGTGAAGGCAATGACCTTACTTATCAGATGAGAAGTACTGAATGCCCTTCTTATCACTGTGGGGACATGGAGATCCAAGGTAAGGTTGTTGTCAGCCTGTGTGCCCAGGTCCCTCACCACTGAGTATGTACTTAGTGTGTTGCTATTGATGTGTTAGTTGGCAAGAGTATCATTTTTACAGAAAGGGATGATGGTACATTTTTTTGCATTGAGTTTAAGGCTGTGACTTTGGCACCAATTGTTTGTTTGTGTAAGACCCTCTTGTTGGATATTGACATTGTTTGGAGATTCTATGACTGCTCCCAGTTTGTGGTCATCAGCAAACTTTGTTAGCCACAGCCTTTTAGTTTTTGCTTGTACTTTGGAGAAATAGATTCCAAACAGTAGAGGTCCCAGGACTAATCCCTGTTGAACACCACTGGTTGCAGTTCTGCTGTTGGAGGTAGATTTCCCTATTCTGACTATATGGGTTCTATCACTGAGACGGTTAGCGACCCATCTAATGATATAAGGGTTAATACCTAGCTGGGTGAGTTTGTTAATGATGCCTGAGTGGGTGATAGTGTCAAAAGCCTTGGCTAAGTCTAGGAAGGCTGTATGCACAAATTACCCTTCGTCCAGGGCCTTGGTGACTGTCTAGAAGTCCACCAGGTGTAACAGTCATGATCACACTTTGACAAATCCAAACTGAGTAGGGGCAAGTGTTTGGAGATTACCTATATCTTTGTTGATAAGTTCCATGACGATTCACTCCAATGCCTTGCAGATAAGGCTAGTCAGGCTAATAGATCTATAGTTCCTGGGGTCAGTGGTAGCACCATCTTTGTGCAAGGGAATAGTGGTGGCAGTTTTCTATTCAGCTGTGATGAAGCTGGTGCTTATGCAATGATTGAAATGATTACCCAATGATGTTGCTAATTCTTGTTGGAGTCCATGTAGGACACAGCCTGGGATGTTATCAGGTCTCATAGATACTGTGTTTTTGGCCTTAGAGAGGGCATTTATGACCTGCTCTTTAGAGATAAAAAATGGGGGACAGGTGGTAGGGATGTCATGGGGGTGGGGGGTTAAGTGTGATAGTTACTTTGAATGAGACTGATTTGTGATCAAATCTCACCAGGGAAGACCTTACAGTGGGGGTGCTACAGTGGTCTCCCATACTGGTAAGTATCAGATTCAGGATGTTTGCACCCTTTGTTGGGGTGTTAACCAGCTGGTCCAGGGCATTGGAGTTAAGAAAGTTGAGGAACCTTTGGGTAAGTGAATTTGAGCACATGTAATTTACCCAGTCAATGGACAGCTAGTTAAAGTTGCCCAAAACTATGGTGTTTGGATGTATCTTGATAGATTCAAGTAGTGAATGAGTGTTCTGATTCATGGAGGAGGTCCTGTAGCTGGCAATGACTTGAATAGGTGTCCTACCAACAGTTAATTGGACCTGAATTATCTCCAGGGAATCATACTGCTTAACCAATCTGGAGGTGTATTTATCTTTAATGAATATTGATACACCGCCTCCTTTAGTTTTCACGCCTCTGTTTGTAGTCTGAATGTGTGGAAGGAGGTATAATCCAGTATGGCTGTGGTGCTCTTCATAGCCTTGAACCAGGTCTCCATGGCTGCACAAATGTCTGTGTCTTCCAAGATGAAGACAGCTTCCAGTGAGTGCAGTTTCATGTCAAGTCTCCTAGCATTTATCAGCATAACCTTGAGGATGCTTTTAAATGGGGTTTTTACATCAGGAATTTTGTCCTTGAGACACTGCCTAAAAAAAAAAGGCAGCATGGCGGTGGAAAGAGCCTTAGCCAGTAGCCAAAATCCCAGGGATGACAGATGAAGACCATCTTTGGCAAAGCATCAAGGTCTGCAATCATGTCCTCCTAGGCTGACAGATACTGGATCTCCTTAGAATGACACCAGAACCTAAGCAAATTATTGAAGTCAATCATTTCTGTTTGTATTGAGGCAACATCCTTGGTGAAGGTAAAATGCTGCTTAAGGCTAGGGACATACCTGCCTGAGACACATAATCCAAGACTTCAGTCATGTCTCTCTTCATATAGTCCAGAGAGGTACGTCTCAAGTCATTCACACCAACATGGACTATGGCAGAGTACAGACAGTACATGTTGTTGGCAGACATGACTGCATGTGTGATATGGTGGATCCTAGCACCTGACAGACAGCTGACCTTGACCAGCCTGGTGAGAGGGACATCCGTGTGTCTCACGATGGAATCACCTATGACTAATATGTTTGGTTTTGTGTTTTTCCTTAAGGTCTTGACAGTTGAGACACCGGTGCATGAGCTATTATGTGTATTGTGTTCTGCAGAGGAGGTATTATGTGTAGCATGCTTGTGTTTTTTTGGTGGTCTCTGGTGTTTAGGTATGTTTCTGGTGAGGACCTCCGCATATGTAGGTATGTGTGATGTGGGTTTGGGTGGAGTAAGAGGTGAGGTGTGCATGCTGACATCCCTCTCATTATTATATGTACTGATTGGTGTGTAAGAGAGCATGGATTAATGATTCTTCATATAGTTGCATATCTCACGTGTTGAGTTTGTGTGGACTAGGAGTAGAGGGTTGTCAGTGAACATGAGGCAGTTGCTGCACTGCCTCATGTTCAATGTGAAAGTAGCAGACTCCAAGTCAGACTGCTGACCAGTCACGAGTGGAGTCCCACAGGGTTCGGTCCTGTGTCCTCTCCTGTTTGGTATCTACTTCTCTGAATCCAGGCCAACACAAAGGGACTTTGGCTGACAAAGTTTGCAGATAATCACAAGTTAAGAGCGCTATTATTAACTCCCCAAGTGATGTTGACATCCTACAGAAATCCCTCACTGAGACCAATGACTGGTGTCAGAACCATGGCCTTCAGCTCAATGCCAAAATATGTGTCATCATCCCCTTTGGGAAAAACATGGTTCCCATGAATTACCACATCAATGTTAGTCCACTGAACACAGAAGGCATTATAAGAGATCTGGGAACACAGGTTGACAGCAACCTCTCTTTTGACCACCACATTGCCACTGTGGTCAGAAAATCCTTCTATGTGGCACATCTCATTACTAAGGGTTTTGCATCCAGGAAGAAAGAGGTCATTGTCTCCCTCTACTCTTCCCTTATTAGGCCAGTCACTGAGTACAATGCCCCATTTGGTGTGTACCTCACTAAACACCTGCAACAACTGGAGAGGTCGCAAAGGTACCTCACAGAGAGGGTCCAAGGCCTTACATTTGTCCTATATGGACAGACTCAAAACTAACTGTTCTCTGTCTCCCTGCTTGGAGGCAATCTCTGCTTGACTTACAAAGCCATGTCTAACTCAGCTCTGTTAGAAATGCTACATCTAAAGAAATGCCAATCCTGCCACACCACATGCTCCAGAGACCTCAACCTCATTACCACAATCAATAGAACATGCTGGAGGGACAGGTTCATAACCCAGAGACTGCCAGTGCTACGGAATAGACTTCCCATACATGTGAAGCAGAGCACCTCACTGGCCCTCTTCAACAGAAATCTTGATGAGTGGATGGGAAATAGAAAATTGACCCCAGGGATCACTCCAGTGGCTTTACTTGGCAGAGGCACTGGGGACTAAGGTCAGGTGGCACGATGCCAGGGTAATCCTATGGGCTAGGCTTGTAAACCTCTACAATCTCTGAAAAAACAAAAAAACAAAAAAATCTTGCTTTTTTCCCACTTTTCTGAGATTTAAAAAAGTTCAGTTACAGGCTTGCTGTTCTTGAACTGTTTGTAAGTTTCTGTGAGGCCATTTTTTGCTTGGGCTAAAGGAAAGTCTCTCTGTTGATCAGTGGCAGTGAAAAACATTGAGTAGCCTGCCTGCCCCTGTGGGAGTGGTTACTGACTTGAAACTGTAGTTTTATTGGCTATTTTGGGTCAATTCCAAAACTCCTTCATCTTCCTCTCTTAAAACCCTCTATTGCGCGGTTTTGTGCATAGCGCAACAGCGGGCGGCACCGCCTAATTGGGTTTAAACTATTCCTGGCTCCACAAAGTCTGCTCTTCACTTTTTCCCTTAGAACTGCTCTCTCTCTCAATTTAAACACCATATTCTCATTCTAAGGCCCTTCACTGGTCCAATTAAGTAATCATACAAGTTAGCACTATTAAACCATAAGCACTACTTACTCTTATACTCTACGATTACCCTGTCCTCTATTGGTCCATCTTAAATTCAGTTCCCCTGTTACTCTAGCATGTCCAAAGGTCAGTCAATGGTTTCCTCTCCAGTCCAGCTGGTGAATCTGGGAATTTTGAGGCAATATTACAACTGTCTCATGTACACGGACAACCCTCTCCTCCTCCAAACAGGTTCAAATATATGTGAGAGATGCAACTATTTAGCCAAACTGGAGGCTGAGCTCTCTCATCTCAAAACTGGTGTAACCAGTCAGGAGGAGAAGGTAACCTCACACAACACAATTCCAGTATCACATAGTCCCACCACATCAGCGAACCAAACACATAAATACACAAAAACATACTGAGGCTCTAAATAAAAATCTACCTAAGCAACAGAGACCTCCAAAGCAGACATCCAAGCAAATGCTACCTCAAAACAAAACACACACAACACATAACCCACAAAGTCAGTGTGCCAAGCAGCCACAGCCCTTAAGGCTGAATAACACACCTGATACTCTTGTTATAGGTGACTCTATTGTCAGACACACTGACGTCCCGCTCACTAGGCTGAATAAAGAGAAGGTCACGGTGAGCTGCCTGTCGGGTGCTAGGATCCGACACATAACGCAAGCACTCAGGTCACTCCAAAGCAAATACAAATATGACTCAGTCATTGTACATGCTGGTGTGAATGACCTGAGACCTGGACTACATGAAAAGAGACATAGAGGAGCTCTCTGATCATGTAGCCCAGGCTGGTATGACCCTGACCTTGAGCAGCATCTTACAATCACCTAGAATGATGCCACAGTACAAAGACAAAATGATCGATTTTAACAATTGGCTAAAATTTTGGTGTCATTCAAAGGGGATCCAGTGTCTGTCAGCCTGGGATGACATGCTCGACAAGCCACGTTGCTTCACTAGGGATGGCTTGCACCTGTCACTACTGGGCTTTCGGATATTGGCAAAGGCTCTTGCCACCCACATAGTGCCTTTTTTAGGCAAGGCTCAAAAGTCAAACCCACCCCCATAGACAGCACAAGGAACAAGAAACTAAGGGTAATGCTGCTAAACGCCAGAAGTCTTAACCTCAAGATGCACGCACTCGAAGCTCCCCTCAGTATGGAGAACATCGATATCTGTGCAGTGACAGAAACCTGGTTCAAGGCTCCACAGCGCACCCCAGCACTACCAGGCTATACCTCAGATCATGCTTTTCGGCCCCAAAACCCAGACCGAACCACAAAAGGAGGGGGAGTTTCCATATTCATCAAGGATATCCACACCTCCAGGTTAGTGGCATTGCACGAAGTATCGGAGAGCATCCATGTGCAACTAACAGTGGGCAAGACTGCTTTTCAGTTTATAGCATCCTACAGACCACCCTCTCAAAGTCAGGAATCCCATTCGGCTTTCCTGAAAACACTGGAGAACATGAAGATCTCTCCGAACACCATTATACTGGGCGACTTCAACTACCCAAACATTGACTGGGAGCACTACTCAAGCCCCAGCACCTTAGCCCAAAGATTCCTGGAAATTATAAACTCAAATGCTATGGAACAACTAGTCACCACTCCCACAAGAGGGGACAATGTACTAGACCTGATCATTACCAACATGGGGACTCTATGCTTCACACCAGAAGTATATCCCTCATTGGTAAGATCAGACCATAAATTAATTTCACTGGATGTCCACATCCCGACCCCACCCCAGCCCAGAAAACCACAGTGAAAACTTCTCAAAGTGAACTTCTCACTTCTCAAAACCGAAGTGGAATCCTTCAAGGCCCCAGGGCCAGTGGAAACTACAGGCCAAACTGCAGAATCCTATATAAATGCATTCTACGGACATCTCCAGGAATGCATGGATCATGCTATCCCAAACAAAACCAAGACCCAATCATCCAAAGGCAGGCGTCCAGTCTGGTGGACCCCTGCCATAAATAAACTGTACAACAGAAGGAAGAAGCTACTACATGATAGAGCAAAATCCCTAATAGGGAAGGCATCTCTGATCAGTACTAGCAAAAAATTACGATCCCTCATAAAATCCTCCAAGGCCAGCTTCGAGAGAAATATTGCACAGGACACCAAAGACAATCATAAGGCTTTTTTCAGTTATGTTAGAAACCTGGGATGCAACTCACAGACTTGTTCTGAGTTGATTCTAAATGACAAAAATACACTGAACCCACAGACATCGCCAATATCCTGGCAGACAGGTTCAGTGCAAACTTCTCCACCCCCCCCCAAAAGAGCAAGTATCTATCCCGGCAGAGGGCTGCCTCCCAAACATCTCAGATGCTCAGGTGAAGGCTGCCCTCTCCAAAGCAAAAAACACTGCTTCCATGGGACCATATGGCGTCCCAGGTTGCGTCCTACATGAACTACAAGAGGAACTGATCCCTCAAATAAAACAGCTATACAATCTCAGCCTCACTACAGGATATGTGCCCACAGAATGGCATACAGCAACAGTGGTCCCACTCCACAAAAGTGGAGCCTCTACGGACCCTGGAAACTATCACCCCACAAGCCTGACTAGCTTAGTCTGCAAGGCTATGGAGAGGATCATCATGGAGCTCATAAACAAAGACATTGGGGACCTACAGACACTAGATCCTACCCAGTTTGGCTTTGTCAAGGGCAGATCCTGCCTTTTGAACCTGGTTGACTTCTTTGAAACAGTCACCAAAGCCATAGATGAAGGGAAGGTAGTCCACACAGCCTATCTGGACCTTGCAAAGGCATTTGACACAATACCCCACTCGGGCATCATAGATAAGCTATCCAGCTTAAATAGAAACCCCTATGTCACAAGATGGGTCGCAAACTGGCTCAAAGACAGAACCCACAGAGTGAGAGTTGCTGGAGCCATGTCAGACTCAAAAACGGTCACAAGTGGTGTCCCACAGGGTTCTGTCCTGGGACCACTCTTATTCGGTATATACTTTTCCGAGGTACAGGCAAATGTGGGAGGACTATGGCTCACCAAGTTCACAGGCGACTGCAAACTGGACGCCATAATCAACTCTCCAGCTGACACAAACATCCTTCAAAAAGGTCTCACAGAGACAGATAACTGGTGCCAGCGCCATGGTTTAAAGCTAAATGCCAAAAAATGTATAGTCATACCCTTTGGCAAAAACAATGTGCCCACAAATTGCCACATAGGCGGAAACCCATTAAGTACAGAGAAAGTTATTAGGGACCTGGGGACCCAAGTTGATAGCAATCTCTCCTTTGAAAACCACATTGCCAAAGTGGTTAGAAAGACCTTCTACATAGCCCACCTCATCACGAAGGGTTTCACATCTAGATCAAGAGAGGTAATCGTGCCCCTTTATTCATCCCTCATCAGGCCCATCATAGAATACAATGCCCCTTTTGGGATGTACCTTACCCGACACCTGCAGCAATTAGAAAGACCCCAAAAGTATCTCACCAAGAGGATCAAGTGTCTCAAACAGATGCCATATGCTGCTCAGTTAAAAAAAACTCCAGCTCTACTCAGTTGCATACCGCCTACTTCGAGGCGATCTATGCCTGACATACAAAGCTATTTCAAATCCAGAATTAATGGACATGCTCCACCTCAGTAAATCTAAATCCCTTAGAGCCACACGCTCAAGGGACTTGAACCTCAGCACAGAAATAAATAGAACTTGCTGGAGGGACAGGTTCATAACCCAGAGGCTCCCTTCGCTCTGGAATAGAATTCCAGTTCATGTGAGGCAGAGCACCTCACTGAAACTCTTCAAGAAGAATCTCGATAAGTGGATGGGGGATCGTAGGTTTGTCCCAGGGATTACTCCCGTGTCACTATTAGACAGAGGCACAGTAAACTAAACCTTAAAAAGGGCACAGTATACTCAAATCAAGGGGTGGCGTAAGCCATACAGAATCGGGCTAGGCTTATAATTGCCCCAGGGCAGATAGCCTAGTATGAACCTATGAACCTATAAAGGCTCCAGGACTGTTAGCCTAATACACACCTACAAACCTATGAATCTATGATGCCCATGTCGAACAAGCTGGCTGGAGAAACTGTGGTAAACTGTCTATCCATAATGTGAGGTAAATTTATATGATCAGGAAAAAAGTTCACACTTAGGAATGGCTAGTGTGTGAGAGGTGTGTTGGTATCTCTGAGGCTAGGCTTAGTGTTCCACCTGACAGTAGAGCAGGGCAATGAAAATCCTCTGGAGGACCCCAACCGAAGTGCTAAGGGAAAATTTAACAAACAAAAGGATTTTGTCTATAACCACTAATGGTAACCACCACTACATGCCAGTGCATGGTGGTGCACTACATGCAAACAAGCACAAACACAGGGCTTAAATAAAACAAAAAATAACCCTCAACTCAAACTAGCCAATAAGGACACTCTCTTTGAGCTCTAGCTCAATCACCTTTGATTAGATTGGGCCCAGACAACACTCTCCTCCCACAAGGGTGCAGAGGGGCCTTCATCAACAAAGATAGCTTGAATTTGATGCTCAGAAGTTACAAAAGAGGCCCAGAAACAGCAAACCTGGAGCTGGGCTATGCTACAGGTGAATTAGTATAGTATACAGTAAAATATTACAAAAAAACAGTTCAGACAATTCAAACAGACAGTAGAATGCCCATACAAATTAAAAGTGCTACATAAGAGCAAAAACAGGTACTTATAGTTACTTCTTTCAGTGATGGTTTAATAGTTACAGGTTCATAGGAAGTACTAGGCTAGCTACCCTTGTGGGCCATTTTAAGCCTAGCCAGTTTCCCCTTCAAAGCTGAGAATTAAACCTTGTTGCTTTGATGCAAACACTATAACCATTACATGAACCTCCTTATTGACATAGGAAGCTTTGTTTTTTATCAGCATTCAAATGGGTAATTCATTCATATTCCAGCACTTCAGCATCTAAAACAATGCCACTCATATTAGGAAACATTCTCTTTATTACAATAAATTTAAAACGATGCTGTATGCCCATTTTATTAATATCTTTCACTAAGGCATTAGAAACAATGTTCTGTCTTACATCAAATATATGTTCTGATATTAACGCCTTTGAATTCCTTATGCTTTTACCCATATTAAAACTCATATACATATTTTGCAATCAGCTTGATAAATATTCTACAAATTGCATGTTGCAAAACAACCATAATTAGAGCTCATCTTCACCTCATGATGCATAATAGAAGTGATGGTTAAAATGTGCTTACAAATCGAGCAATTATACCATGCATATGTTCTTTCTCTTTTACTTTCTAGACTAAACTTTTTTTTTTTTAATTCAGATCTTTATTACATAGTTCCTGCTTTAAATGTCTACATCTTTTACAGATAAATTCTAGACTTTTTCTTACCCTTTGCCTTAGTTCTGGCACTGCAGTGGGCTACAAGAAATTAGTCCTCCTCCTTCTGAGAAATATGTTTAAGCTTTACTTTAACATTCATCAAATATCTACTGCCGTTTTCATTAACAAGGTCTTCTTAATTAATATTTACGTCACCCTTTTCACTTCTTCTACAAAATGGTCATCATTTATTGTCAATGTACTGAAAAGACCCTGCCCCTTCACTATACCTTTATGCAAATCTTTATAGTGCACACTATGTCTATGCAAATATTGACTTACCTGCACTTCCTTCCTTTAAATCATTGCCACTATGCTACCATCTTGTTTTCCAGCAGTGATGTCGAAAAATCACTTCTACTTCAGTAAAATGTCACTGAAAAGATAAAAATTCTGTAGTATTATTACCCTGCATATTTTCTGGACTGCCTTCCCAAATTAAAAAAAAAATGTCATCTACAATGTACCTAGAAAATAATTATTTTCTGTATAATGGAACTGTGTCACTAAATACATGCTTCTCTTTCCACTCACTAAGAACTGTTAACATATGCACTGGCAACCTATGTACCAATTGCCACTCTAGAAGACTGACGACATATGATTACTCAAATCTCTATCCAATAAAAATGGACTGTTTCCGCATGTCTTTCTGACTTGTCTCTAAACTGCATAGATGTTCCCTTATTGCTTGTATTCTACAGCAGTTTAGTATCATTGTGAAGAATGAATTAATGCCTGATATTGCCAGTATAAAACTTTCCATCCTAGTTTCCTTTTGCCATTCAAATAACATTCATAGTAACTCATTTGTACCCCAGATAAAACTCTTAACATAATTAAAAGTTGCTTTAGAATATCTTCCAAATAAATAGAAAGAGGTTCTGTAAACAATTACCCCTACTAAAACAATAGGGTGCATGGCTGGATTAAATCTTTGTGAATTTTAGATAGTCCATATGACAGAGGGATTTTTGAAGATGCAGCATACATGAAGTTGTATAACTCTATTGATATATCACTTTGCATCTGCAGGTCAAATAAAATATTTTAACATTAAAAACAATATTATATTAAAATGTTTGACTTACTTTAATGATGCTGTCATTGGTCACCAATAATTCTTAAATTATATATATATATATATATATATATATATATATATATATATATATATATATATATATATATATATATATATATATATATATATATATATACACACACACACACACACACACACACACATACACACACACACACACACATATATATATCTTCTTCTTTTGGTTGCTCCTGTCAGGGGTCACCACAGCAGATCAACTGTTTCCATGTCTTCCTGTCCTCTGCATCTTGCTCTGAAACACCAACCACCTGCATGTCCTCTCTCACCACATACATAAACCTTATCTTAGGCCTTCCTCTTTTCCTGTTACCTGGCAGCTTCATCCTTAGCATCTTTTTCCCAATATACTCTGCATCCCTCCTCAGCACATGTCCAAACCAATGTAATCTTGCCTCTCTGGTTTTGTCTCCAAATCTTCCAACCTGGGCTGACCCTCTAATATACTTATTCCTGATCCTGTCCATCCTCGTCACACCCAGTGCAAATCTTAACATCTTCAACTCTGCCACATCAAGCTCTGACTCCTGCCTTTTTGTCAATGCCACTGTCTCCAACCCATATAACATAGCTGGTCTCACTACCCTCTTGTAGACCTTTCCTTTCACTCTTACTGGTACTCGTCTGTCACAAATCACTCCTGACACTCTTCTCCACCCATTCCATTCTGGCTGTACTCTCTTCTTCACCTCTCTTCCACACTCACCATTACTCTGAATTGTTTATCCCAAGTATTTAAACTCATCCACCTTCGCCACCTCTACTCCCTGCATCCTCACCATTCCTCTATCCTCCCTCTCATTCACACACATATATTCTGTCTTAGTCCTGCTGACCTTCATTCCTCTTCTCTCTAGAGCACATCTCCACCTCTCCAGGGTCTCCTCTACCTGTTCCCTGCTCTCACTACAGATAAGAATGTTATCTGCAAACATCATAGTCCACGGGGACTCCTGTCTGATCTCGTCTGTCAACCTGTCCATCACCATTACAAATAAGAAAGGGCTCAGAGCTGAACCTTGATGTAATCCCATCTCCACCTTAAACACATCCGTCACTCCCACCGCAGACCTCACCACTGTCACACTACCCTCGTACATATCCTGTACCACTCTTACATACTTCTCTGACACTCCTGACTTCCTCATACAATACCACCAACTCCTCTCTAGGCACCCTGTCATATGCTTTCTCTAAATCCACAAAGACACAATGCAACTCCTGACATTCTCTGAACTTCTCCATCAACACTCTCAAAGCAAACATTGTATCTGTAGTGGTCTTTCCTGGCATGAAACCATACTGCTGATCACTAATCATACCTTCCTTCTTAACCTAGCTTCCACTACTCTTTCCCATAACTTCATGCTGTGACTGATTAATTTAATCCCTCTGTAGTTACTACAGTTCTGCACATCACCCTTATTCTTAAAAATCAGTACCAAAACCCTTTTTCTCCATTCCTCAGGCATCCTCTCACTTTCCAAGATTTCATTAAACAATCTAGTTAAAAACTCCACTGCCATTTCACCTAAACACCTCCATGCGTCCACAGGTATGTCATCTGGACCAACAGCCTTTCTGTTCTTCATCCTCTTCATAGCTATCCTTACTTCCTCCTTGCTAATCCACTGCACTTCATGATTCACTATCCTCACATCATCCAACCTTCTCTCCCTCTCATTCTCTTCATTCATCAGCCCCTCAAAGTACTCTTTCCATCTCCACAACACACTCTCCTCACTTGCGAGTATGTTTCTCTCATTATCCTTTATCACCTTTACCTGCGGTACATCTTTACTAGCTCGGTCCCTCTGTCTAGCCAATCGATACAGGTCCTTTTCTCCCTCCTGAGTGTCCAATACATACATATATATATATATATATATATATATATATGTACAAACAACCAATGCGGACTCACCAAAGTAGATATGACAAATACGAACCCAATGGAAGGAACTTGAAAAGTTCAGAGAGTTAAATACTCGTATATCCAGTGTACAAGCCCAATGTCCAAGTTCTTAGCCACTCCCGGCTAAATGCACAGGTTGAATAGTTCAAAACACTTGAGATAATTCAATGCGTAATAAACATTTGCCAAAGTCTCTCTTAATCCAAATAGTCATTCGACTCCACGTATCAAAAAATTAATAAACGATTGTATATCCAGTATATAGACCAAAGTCATTCGACTCGACAAGCATGTAAAAAACGTGTTTATTCACTAAATAAATAAGCGCTTTCACGGTGTATAGCACCGCTTCATCAGATACACAAGAAAAGATTAAAACCAACCTTTTAAATAAGTACGTGACATTAAAAACTTCATTCATTTGTCATTTCAAATATAAAAGTAAGACGTCTCACCAATGGTAAAAAATCTCTACATTTTCACTGACTTATTGTCGACTAGTGGAAGACGTCATTCTATGCGCTCAAGCAAATGTCAGCATCTCCATGGTAACTGTTACTGACAAAAAGTATGAACAACGTAAAAATGGAATCGCATGACATTTTAGGTGCTTATCTGCTATGTGTATCAACATCATAACTATTCTATTGTGCTAATATCTTTATGCAAACTACATATATATGTGTTACTTCTATTAAAGAAATTAAGCACATTCCTAAAATTGAAAACGCATTCTATATGTACTAATAAATGTCAGCATCTGCAAAATAGCTGTTACTAAACATACGTGATTACAGCTTGCAATGAGATAGCATAATGTTTAGCTTATTGAAATCTAGGTTATCATTACTCTATTGTAAAATTGAAGTCTGCAATCTATAGGTACAAATAAATATTGACGTCTCCAAGATAGCTGTTGTTATACATACCTAAGTGCAGCTTGCAAATGAGATAGCATAATGTTAAAATGTTAGAGTAAAGATGTCACTACTCTATTGTCCTTATGCAGGCTGGGCAGATGTATGTTGCTAGTCTAGTCAATAATGACAAATGAATGTATCCGTAGAATTAAAAATATAATGTAATAAGATTGATTACTGAAATTGTATTAGCCATATATTTAAAGATGAATAGTGACTAAAAATCACATCTTATTAATGATTGCCAAATAAAATATATCTTAATGTCAAATTGAATACCCATAATCTATATAACACGTACTATGTATGAAATCTGTATCACATGGTGTCATGTCAAAATGAAGACTCTAGCTTAGTGGTTAAGCTAAAACTTTGGGAGAAAAGGTAAGTGTATAAGCTGTAACGCATCATATCTTTCGTTGATTGAATAATCTAACTATTGTACTGAGCTACAAACTTTGTAAAACAAAGAAAACACTTTAGTGAATCAGCCTAATCTACAAGGTTTATGCAGCACATTAGTCACAATCTAAAGGAACTAGGCATTCTTGTTGTTGTGGAATGCAAACTATTCCAAAGAAGAAAACTAAATACCACATATATACCTCAACATTATCATGGCTAATAACACTTAGACAACCAATGACTATATGACTATATAGTTATTCTATAGCTTTTGCTTTGGAACATTTATACTGAATTGTAGAGACTTGGATAGAGAATTCCAAAGAGAGTTGCTTAATAATCGTGATAGAAATTCATGAAAGATAAATGTCTTGCATAGGACCTTTAAACGTAAGTTCTTTCCTTTTGGGTCCAGAATTTGATAGCTTATACAAAAAGTCCAATTAAGACTACTTCATAATCTAAAGAAAAGTCCAAGAAAAATGGATATCTGAACTTGGAGCCTATTAACGTAGGCTCCTTCCTTTCAAGTGTGGTTTAATAGAGACTGTCTCATTCAAGCCTCGTCCTCTGTGTGCACCTAACCTCAGGATCCATTGAAGTTCTGCCTCTTCTGTCCTATTATAAATGTCACCTATTCTAATGGAGGGCTTCTCAACGTGTAGAACTTGAAAGAGAAATTGATGGGTCTCTCCTTTATGTAACATGTGCTTGGCTATTGCACTACTTCCATCATTTCTGTGAAGGCAATAGTAGTGGTCCCTAATGCGTTCCTTGAGTGAACGATTTGATTTTCCTACATAGTATTGAAAGCATATTACACAATGGGCTACATATACTATGTTGCGTGTCATGCAGTTGGCATTTACCCTAATATCCCAGAGTCTCCCACTATCTGGGTGTCTAAAATAGTGGGACTCGACAACGACACTGTGGACATGTCCCACATTTGTTTGTTCTTTCAAAGCCTGTCCGCAGTGTCGAATTATTAGACCCATAACATACAATTTGCTTTAGACTGGGCATATTACTGTATGTATATTTGGGCAAAGGGTCTCGTTGTTCACCTGTATTCCGAATCAACAGGGATTGTCGTATTTGAAATCCTTTTTGATGAGAACATCGGATTACACAGAGGCTAAAGTGGATTTCATTTGCTTTTTAATAGAAATCGTTCTAGAAAACAATGTTTTCCTATTTAACAACAGTTGTTTTAGACAGAAAAGTGGCGTAGCTATGGGCACTAGTTGTGCCAATAGCTACGCCAATCTAGTCATGGCTGAATTTGAATCCAGATATATACTGGGCACAACATATATAAAATTTTTCAAGAGATTTGTAGACGACCTTTTTTTCTTGTGGACAGGGTCGATTCAGTCTCTGTTAGATTTTCATACCAGTCTCAATGAAGCCACTAGTTTCATCAAGTTCACACTCAAATACTCTTGGCAGGAGATAGAGTTTTTGGATGTTTTAGTGTATAAGGAAAGTGGAGGGATAGGCACCTGAGTTTACAGGAAACCTTGCTATAAACCTGCTTTTCTGCACAGAAAGAGCATGCATCCTCCTCAAATCTATAAGAATGTCATCAAAGGACAGGCCATGCGTATGTCACGTCTCTCCAGTACTGACACACGCTATAAAGAAGAATTAGCAACATTGAGAGAAGGCCTGGTAAATAGGGGCTATGAACCCAACGAAGTACAACAGGTTTATCTCGATATGGATGAACTTAGAAAAAGTAGAGCACAGCCTTACTTCTCTGATCTTTTTCATAGCAAGATGGGGAATAATAATGGACTCAACTTCGAGCACCTCATAGTTCCACATAGTAATAATACTACAGTACTACAAAGAGTCATCCTAAACAACTGGAATATTTTATCCAGTGATGATCGAATAAAAGATATAGTGGGCCCTTTGCCCAAATATACATACAGTAATATGCCCAGTCTAAAGCAAATTGTATGTTATGGGTCTAATAATTCGACACTGCGGACAGGCTTTGAAAGAACAAACAAATGTGGGACATGTCCACAGTGTCGTTATATAGACGAGTCCCACTATTTTAGACACCCAGATAGTGGGAGACTCTGGGATATTAGGGTAAATGCCAACTGCATGACACGCAACATAGTATATGTAGCCCATTGTGTAATATGCTTTCAATACTATGTAGGAAAATCAAATCGTTCACTCAAGGAACGCATTAGGGACCACTACTATTGTCTTCACAGAAATGATGGAAGTAGAGCAATAGCTAAGCA